>NW_007726312.1:58051-97570 GCF_000696425.1 Galeopterus variegatus | reverse complement strand
AAAAAAAAAAAAAAAAAAAAAAAATCCCAATTTGGGCTCAGAATAAGGCTGGTTTAAGACAGTGATTATCAACCTTTTTTCCCACCTGCAGTCTATTCCCATGCATCACACAATGGAATCATAGTCAGGGATTCTTGGGGGGAGGGGAGGGAAGACTAGATATGTGTTGACTGAAAATGCTACCCCTCTGGCTTTTGTAGATTCTGATGTGCAGTATCCCTCACCCCCTGGAAAAATACTCAGAAACACATTTTTAGTCTGAAGTAGATCCAGACTTATATGAGTCTTGCTGTTGTCTAGCCATGTCCAGAATTCAGCTTTGTTCTCAAAGAAATGGAGTGCGGAGGACATGCTGAGAGATAGGAGCAGGCTGTAGAGATGATTAACTGCAGAATGACCACATTCCCTAGAACTTTTGCTGGCAGGGGAGGAGGTGGGAGGCAGTGTGCTGGGGTCCTGGGCCCTTCATCTCCGTGCTGGCAGAGGAGGGCTGGGGGGGGTGACTGAGGAGGCCCATGCCTAGGCAAGACGAGCTTCTCTGAGCTTCCTTAGAATACAGACATTTGAATCAGAAACAGAAACTTCCTGGAGAGCCTTAGAAATGGAACTGAAGAATCCATGAGTCAAGACCAGGGATAGCCAGTTAGATCAGTTGGTTAGAGCACGGTGGTATAACCCCAAAGTCTAAGGTTCACATCCCCATACCAACCAGCCTCCAAAAAAAGAAAAAAAAGAGACCTGGCCCAATGCAAGTCCAGGAAAGTTGTGGCCAGACCCCCTCCCCCTTCCTATTATCCAAGGAGGGGGTGAGACTCCCAGGACTGATGAGAAAGGTGCATTTGTTGAATGTTTACTATGTTTGTTCCTAAACCTGTCTGTCCAGAAGCCAGTCAGGCTCCTGCAAGTAGAAGCCTTCCTTGTGAGGAAGCTATGCTGGCAAACCTGGTTGGCAGGGAGGGGGTTTCTCCTTGTGCTATCCTCCTACTGCAAAGCATGTCGGCAGTGCTGTTCTGCTGTGGCCACCTCTGAACCCCCAGGCCAGAGGATCAGAACCTGTATGACTGTCCCCCCGCCACCCCACTGATGGAGGCTGGGGCTTGGAAAATGGGCTCAAAACTACCACTGTGGGAGAGGGATCTTTGATATCCCCTTTTTATCTTAAAATGTCATGTTGAGCTTGCACTTTGCTCCATAGTAAGGTCTTTGAATTTTTTTATTTTAATGTAGAGACTTACTGTTGAATCAAATTAATACTTCGTGTTTTCCCTGTGGCTTCATGAACCTACAGGTAGGTATAGGCTGGTATCTCTGGCCACCACCTCCCTTGGAGGGATAGGTGTTTTTAACTTGTGCTTGTGGGCAGAGCACTCAAGGTCAGGGTTAAACAGCGAATTGTTCCAAGTTTCACCTTTGAACTCTGCTTCTGTAATAGTAATACATGTGCTTAAACAGGGCACAATTGTTTTCTTGCCATCGAGGGATCTGAGATAATTTGGGAATCAACCTATGAGCTTTGGAGAAGCCATTTTTCTGGGCCGGCCCTCCCCTCTGGCTCAGATCTGGGAGTGTCTGCCAGCACAGTATTTCTATTTACTCTATTCCAATTGGGTGCTATGGTTGGATTTTAACCTTTGGTGAGTAGAACAGGTTTCCCAGGCCCACAGACAGACTTCTGGCCTGGCAGAGCAGGTTCTCAGACTCAAATGCTCCTTACACCCCTCCCCCAGGCATCAGGGGAGGGGCCAGCCCTGCCTCATTCCTCACCAGGTTTCCTACTGTCTTGTGTGCACATGGGTCAACCTGAGGGCTGAGAATGAACTGTAATGGGAAATGGGGGCGGAGTCTGTGGAGGTGGGAATATCATCAGGCTTTATTAACCAGCTCCCCGTTGCTAAGCAGCTTTCATTAGCCAGGAAGTTCTGCCCTGCAGTGAGCTACTCAGGGGAATGGCAAGGAGATGCTAATGAGCTGAGGGAGAAGCAGGTGCCATGGAAGGCTTGCGTCCCACCTGGGATATTGCAGCCAAAGATATTTCAGCACATTCAGAGATTCACACTCCAGGCAGCTTCAGCCTATCTATTTTCAGTAAAAGGGATTCCTTCATCTTCCCAACTGCATGTAATGAAAAGCTCATTCTCTGGGTGACTTCTGCCTTCCATCCAGAAATAATCAAATAGGAAGGAAGGACATCTGGAGGAACTGGTTTCCCTCACCCTATCTCGGAGCGTGGCTGAGACTTGTGGTGGTCTGTAGCTGGGACTTTGGAGTCAGACAGACCTGAGTTCACATTCTGGCTGTGTCACTAAGCATCTGACCTGACCGTTACCAGTCATTCATCTCTGAGCCTACCCCCAGAAGTTGAAGCACGTAGCATGGAGGTGGGTATGTAGTAGGTGCTCACTGATGTTCCACTTTATTCATGAAAGTAACTGTACAACCTTCCTCATAAAACCTCTTTGAACCTTCTCCAGGATTCCATCTGGGAATCCTTGTTTCTGAGAGTTTGGGGCATCAGGACAGTCAGGGAAATTTGAACTCCAGGAACTCAATCAGTAAACTTGTAAATATTAAGGAATTATTATTAATTTTATAGGTACAGTAAAGGTATATGTACATGTTTTTAAGAGTTCTTATCTTTTAGGGATATATACTTAGGTATTTATAGATAAAAATATATGATGTCTAAAATTTTCTTCAGAGTAATCCAGGGGTAAGGAAAATGGTTACAGGTGGTCCTCTGGACCTGATAATTGTTTAAGTCAGCTAGTGGGTACGTGGGAATTTATTATACTGACCTCTTTAGTTTTGTATATGTTTGGAATTTTCCATAATGAAATGATAGGTTTTTTTTAAAAAAAAGGCAGAGGAGAATGGGAAGAGGAAGAGATAAGGATAGCAAGTATAGACAACTTTCTTGAGAAATTTTACGTAACGCGAAGCAGGTAAATGGAGCAATAACTGAATGGGGATGTAGAGCCAAGGAAGGTGGTGGTGGTGTGTTTTTAAGTTGGAGAAATTACAGAATGTTTATAGTCAAGTGGGAAGTATCTAATAGGGAAAATGGAACGTGTAGGAAAGAGAAGGGACATTTCCTTGAAAAGGTGAATGGGACTGGCTCCAGCATGCAGATGGAAGGGATGGCCTTAGAGAGGAGCACAAACAGACTATTGTAGGGCGGGAGGGAAGGCAGGGGATGGGCAGGAAGCGCAGGGAGGAAAGGCACCAATGCTCTTTGCTCACCTTCGGTGTGCTGGGCAGTGATCAAGAAGCCTTTTGCACATTTGCTTATGCCATTGCTTTTCACCCCAGCACCCATTGAGGGAGGACCTGTTATTTTTCCTAATTGCAGCTGAAGCCCAGAGAGGTTTAATTATTTACCCAAATTCAAACAGTAAGGAGAAAAACCAGTGTTTGAACTCACATCTTTCTGGCTCCAAAGTCTGTGCTGCCAAGGGATTGGACTGCCCATGAGGTCTACCCAGGAATGGAGACTAGAGAAGTAGGGGCATTGAAGAGGAGTTGGCCCTCGTGGAGACACAGCGCTGGTCATCAAACACCAGGCTCATGGTGTCCAGAGAGGCTCTGGGAGACAGTTGGGTCCCTTGCTGAACTGGGTGAGTGTGCTCAGTCCTCCATCAACTGTATGAGAGGCTGGCTCTGGCCTGGTTCCCTGGCTCCCTGAGAAGCCACCGTGAGTGCTGTGCATGCAGACCCTGCCCTGCATCCCCAGTGAGGCAAGGAAACTGGATATGTGTGGCATGAATTTCATTTCCCTCACCTTGGTTCCAGAAAATCAGGGCAGTTCTTTCTTATCCCAGTCAGAATCTGGATGGAAATGTTGCTTTCTTATTTTGGGGGGTTGAGCAAGGGTGAATGCCCCGCAAAGTTGAAGCAAACAGCCAGTATCATCAGTGCACGCTGAGAGAAGATGTACCCTAGTTACCATAGAAATGCTCATTCTGAGGGCTGGCCCATGGCTCACTTGGGAGAGCGTGGTGCTGACAACACCAAGTCAAGGGTTAGGATCCTCTTACCGGTCATCTTTAAAGAAAAAAAGAAATGCTCATTCTGAGGGCTGGCCCATGGCTCACTTGGGAGAGCGTGGTGCTGACAACACCAAGTCAAGGGTTAGGATCCTCTTACCGGTCATCTTTAAAGAAAAAAAGAAATGCTCATTCTGAGTGGAGGTGGCCATTACAAATCCCTGGGTGGAAATAGCCAGCCAGAGAAGTGGGAGGAAAGGGGCAGACCATGCCTAGTGATGCCTCATTGCTCCTGCACTTCATCTACTATAGACGAAACAATGACTTCCTCCACTGGCAGCTGGAGTCAAAGCATATTTGCTTCCCCCTAAGTTCCACCTTGAAAAGAAACCCCTGTCCCACTCATTCCTTTACCTCTAGGGAGGCTGCTACTCCCCTGTCGATCTTGATTCCACTATCCCGGCCCTGAACCAGTGGCCCCATTGCATTCAGCTTTTGAAAATTCTGCTCTGAGTAATGTCCTCCAAAGCTCCAGGACCAAAATGGACCACCTGTGGCTGCCTGCTCTGCCCACATTTTCCTCACTTGGGTTGTCTATGGCAACTACAACTGAACTCCCCCATTGCACAGATGGCAGCTGCTAGTAAAGGGTGAAATTGAGCCAGTGGCGGGGGAGCAGGCTATACTTGCCACACCTGTTCTCCTCCCATTCCCAACTCCTCCTGGCTGAGCAGCTTGGACCCAGCTTCATGTCAGACTGTACTGTGGATTCCTTGTCACTGTTCCTCAACCAAACTGGGCTAGTCCTCTGAAGACAGTTCAGTGGATCCCACTGTTATTAGGCTAAACTTGGGCTGGGCTTGTTCAGGTCCTTTGGCTGCTAGGCACAGCTTTAGACATAGATATATACACAGGTGAGAGCAAAGGTAGAATAGGGGGCCCCCCCAGACCCAGCCTTGCTTCTGAAGCCCCCTGGGCTGCTAGATTTAGTTCATTTTTGTGAGCTCCTCAGACACATATTGAATTGTTTCTCTGATCCCTGCCTGGTCAGGTCACCTGCTGCTGCCCTGAGCAGAGCCCAGATATCCTCCTATGGGTGGGGAAACAAGCCATTCGAGAGGCCCTATTTGCTGAGGGAACTGGTGAAAGAGAGGGTAGCTGTGGACAGACCCAGCCTTCCTAGGTTTTGTGAATTTTGTTTTGTTTTGTTTTGTTGGCGGCTGGCCAGTACAGGGATCCGAACCCTTGACCTTGGTGTTATAACACTGCTCTAACCAACTGACCTGACCAACCAGCCAGCCCTGGGTTTTGTGAATTTTGATTCCCTCCCAGGTTGGAGAGAATCTCTGGTGTCATCTCATAATAGGAACTCTAGTGGTATCTATGCTCGATGGTCACCTACTCAATTATAATTATTATTGTGAATTGATAATATATTTACCTGGTACAAAAAATCAAAACTATGTAAAAGATACACAGTGGAAAGACTTACTTCTTTCCCTGCTCCATTCACCCACTTCCCTTCTACTTACCAGTTCCCACACAGGTAAGCACTTTTGTTTGTTGTGAGTTTTTTATACTAAGAAAAAAGATTATAAACTTTGTTCTCCCCACTCTTTTTGTAATCAAAGGGTATCATGCAATCATATTGTTGTGCATATTGCTTTTGGAGTGCTTTCCATTATTAGTTCCTAGAGAGCATCTTCATTCTTGTTAAGAGTTACATAAGATTCTGCTGTATGAATATACCATATGTACTGACCTGTCCCCTGTTGATGGACATGTGGATGGTTTCCAATCTTTTGCTATTATAAGTAATATCTGTAGGTACAGTTATATCTGGAGGATGGATTCTCAGAAGTTATTTGTGATGTTGATAGATAGTGCCAAATTGTCTCCATTTGCCACCACCCAGCCCTCCCACCTGCAGTGTTTGAGCAGATTCAGCAACTTCTCAAGTTCCTCGAATCTCTGTCTTCCCAATGCCTTCTCTACTCTAAATTGGGCCTCTTGGAATAGTTAAATAAGTGTGTTAAGGTTTGGGGATGGAGGTAGGATTTCATTAGCACTTGTGGTCTCCAGCCCCAAGTAGCATTTGTTAAGCTCTATAACTTGATGGACTTTAGCAGTACGTAAGAGGCTGGTGAGGCCAAGTCCCAAGGCTAGTCTGTGCCTGTAGTTCCCAGTCTTTCCCTGCAAAGATAGCACCAGGCCTTGGGGCAGAGGAGGGGAGGTGTCTACATCAAAGTGCTGGAGTTAAATTTAGTTATGCTCCTGTCCACTCAGGTGCTCTTCTCTGGCCTTCCTGTCAGTGGGGGGATGGGATGGAATGACAAGAGTAGAGAAAGTACCCTGGGCTCATCTGGCCCAAACTCCAAAGGCCACCAGAAGACCAGGGTGAGGAGTGAGGAAATCATGGTTGTTAAATCATGTCTCTATCTAGCCCTATTTTGATTCATTTGCCCAAATCTTTCCACCCAAACCAGTGCTGGTTTTTATTAATTAGTACACATTTTTCTCATAAGAAATGAGCTGAATGATGTCAGGTCTGTCACCTTGTTGTGGTACATCCAGAGTGTCTATAAGTGGTGCTGGGACCCACTGGCAGAGGAAGTTCTAAAGCCTTCCCGGCTGGGGTCCCAGGGCCTAGACAGCTCTGTTAACAGGGGGATGGGTTTAGTTAACAAGTGCTTTAGCCTATGGGCATCTCCTGCCATGGCCTTCCACCCTGGGGGGTGGGGTCATGGTGGCAGATCTGGGGCAGAAAAAGGAGTAAGGCCCTAGAGTTTTCCTGCTTGGTGCCCTGGGCAGAAGAAGAAAATAAGCATGGACCTTTATGTGGACTTCTCCCTGGGGAAGGAGACTGACAGTCTCCTACTACCCAATTTGTCTGTGACAGACCTTCCCTGGGGAGCAAGTTCAGAAGGAGGGCTGCACATTGCTGTTGATGGCTCTGCAGCCAGTTCTGAGTGTGGTTTCCCCCTATACTGAAGAGTACATGTTTGTGTGTGTATGTTTATATCTCTGTGAGTTTTGATCAGTGGGAATGTCTGGGTTTCTGCTCAACTCAAAAGCCTTAGTGCAGGGATTTTTGATCTTTTGGGGGTCAGGTACCCTCTTTTATAAACTGAAAACCATGGATCCTGTATCCAGAAAAAAAAAAAAGCACTCACCTAAGCATTCTAGAGCACATCGACAATTTGTACGCAAGTTGCATGCACTTTCAGGGGGCTTTGCAGCCCAAGAATCCCATCCACAAACCCTCTTAGGATAGTGGTTCTCAATTATTAGTGTTATTATTTTGCCTACATGCTGCACACAATAACATTTTTACATTTTTCATCTTGTGCTGATTCCCTGTGGGGATAAGGAATGACAAATATAGTTTGAAAAATCACTGACCAAGGAGCCCATGGAACTGGGTCAATAATACCTGGCCTAACAGGCTGTTTATTTTGCTTGGAAAGTCAAGGGATAAGAGAGATTTCTCCTCCCCAGACATTGCCTGGCACCTTGCCTGGTTTTCACAGAAGGAACTTAGGGGCCATGTGGTGAGCAGGGGGACTGGGAGTGATGTTTGCGCTTCTCTCAGTATTGACTACTTGCAGTAATCGCTGAGGAATGCCTCTGCTCACCGAGAGAGAATAACATTCCTGTGCTCAGAGGCTGGCTGGGAGTGGGGGTGAGGACAAACAGGATGGGAGTGTGCTGGTGTCGGCCACTCTCCAGTTTCCCAGCCTGACGCCTGGGGAAGGTGGGAAAGTTAATGACTCATTATCCCAGCAATTATTCACATCATGGAGGCACATGATTCCGCATAGGACTAGTGCTACCTGCTGCCACTAAGGTACTGTTCAGTGCTGCCCACTTTGGACAGAGAGTGCAACCCCAGGAAATAGTCACCATCTTCCAAAAGGTGAGGACTTGTAGCTCCAGCAGCCCCAGGAGCAAGAGACTAGGACGAAAGGGTCACTCACCTGTACACCCCAGGCCCATGAGACCTCTAGGGACCAGGGGGACTGACCATGGAGAGGGGTATGTGGAAAGTTAAGCCAAATATTTTCCACATACACATGATACATGCAGATACATCTGTCTCCATACACATATGTGTAGATATATGAACACACTGTGAAGGAAAGGCTGTACGTGCCTTGTAAAATAAAGTCTTCCGGGCCGGCCTGGTGGCACACTGGATAGTGCGCCGCTTGGGAAGCGCAGCGGCGCTCCCGCCCGAGGGTTCGGATCCCACATACAGACCGGTTCCGGCTCACTGGCTGAGCGAGGCGCGGGAGCAACACCGAGGGTTGCAATCCCGTTACCGGTCCCTGGTCCGGTATGGGGGCAACACTGAGGGTTGCGATCCGTTGCCGGACACGGAAAAAGACAAAAGACAAAAAAAAAATAAAAAAAATAAAGTCTTCCAAGGCCTGAGCAGGGAAGAGCTTCAGCAGGAGGCTCTCAGGAAAGGGAGGGGTCCTGCCTGTGTCCCCTCCCCTGGGATTGAACTGATGGACCTCTGGGCTGGCTCCAGGGATTACCTCCATTCTTGACTTTAGTCCAAGAAAACAAAACTCCTTTATAAGACAGTAGTGACTGACTGCCTGTTGGTTACTAAAAATGAAGGCAAAAAACAGGTGAGAAACTATTTTCAGTAATTATTTCCTAAATCCAAGTTTCATGTTCTAACAGCGCTAGTCAAAATAAACTTGATGGTGCCTCAGTTTTCTTGTTTCTAAGAGAGTGGCATTTCCACCCACCTCTGGGGAAACCTGTGATCCTCTCTCTAATGCATCCTCTTCCTCTCCTTGCCAGGGAGAGGTCCTGCAGAAACCCAGCTCTTACAGGTTAGCTGTAGAACAGTGTCAGAACAAAATGGGTGAGGAATCAGGAACAGACATGGATCCAGGGTCTCCTGAGAACCAGACCCTGTGCAGGGGGTTTCATGTACTTCATCTCATGTGATGTCTCACACCAGTCCTAGGAAGTCTTCCCCATTTCACAGATGATAAAACTGAGGCTCAGAGCATTAAATCACTTATCCATGTTTCCCGTGGCAGTGAGTGGCCACACCAAGTTCAGACCCTGTCCTGGCTGACACCCAGTTCGTGTGAAAAGAGCACTTGTGATGTGAGAGGAGTCACTTCTCCCACCTGTGCCCCCAACCCAAACACAGCTGGAGCTGGCGAATGAGGCTTAGGCCAGGATTTTGGGCCTTGGGTCCTAGTCCTGGCTCTGCCATTATGTGACTGTGATCAAATCACCTCTGGGCCTTTCCCTCCTCACTTGTAAGACAATCAGCTTGGTCTCAGTAATGGCCAAACCCCCCCTCTCCCTACACATGCCCTCTAATATGTTTAGAGTCTGCACATTCCCAGAGCAACTCCCTGCCCTTCCACACCAAGACCTTCTTTCCTTCCTGTGGGGTCTGTCTGCCGTAAGCAGGATCCAGACAGAGAATAAGCCTAGCCCTTAAAAACATGAATGAATGAAGGGAACTCTTCCCAGCATGGATGTGAGAAATTTCTCACTCAGCTGCTGGGCTCATCAATAATCCAGGGGCCGTTGTTGGGTCTGATCTCTGCAGTGGCTTCATCAATATTGCATCTCCTCCTGAGTCGTGTTCCTTAGCAACCACAACACCATGCTCTCCAGCAGGGCTGCTGTGCTCTATGCTCCCTGCATCCCCCATCCTGTAGGTGCTGTCCCTGCTTGCCCTTGTGGTCATGGGTGGAGCCACTCATGCCAACTGGAGTGGGCAGCTTTGATCCTCATAGCCCTGGGGGTGATGCTACATACCGGAGGCATGTTCGTTTCAGGCAAGGGAGAGGGATGGTTTGGCATGTCAAAGCTCTTGCAGGTCCACCCTGGGCAGGAGCAGAGGTACAAAAAGGAGAATTGCGGAGGGAGGTCAGCGTATATCTCCTTGGCCTGCCCCTAGTTCTGGCATGGACAGGCCCTGCCCTTGCCCCCTGCCTCTGCACTGGTATGGAAAAGAGTGTTTTTCCCTGCTTCCCCCTCTTGCCCAGGCTCAGGTGCTGTTTTCCTTTGTGGCCCAGGTGCAGTGGAGGCTTGCTTCCTGCATCAGCTGAGACGCCGTGCCGCTGGCTTTCTGCGCAGCGACAAGATGGCAGCCCTGTTCACCAAGGTGGGGAAGACGTGCCCGGTGGCTGGGGAGATTTGCCACAAGGTACAGGAGCTGCAACAACAAGCAGAGGGCAGGTGAGCCCTGGACGAACCCCTTCTCCCCCTCCCTTCTACTCTTTCAACTTGGCATTTGCTACTTCCCAGAACAACCCATCTGAAGGTTGGCTTCCTGGTCCCATTTCTTGCAGGCCCTCAGATGAGGGACCTGAGGGTAGGGGTTGGGTCCTTGAAGACACAAAGCCCTATCCCCTTCCTTCAATCCCCTACCCCAGTTAGTCCTCTGGGCTCCCTTCCTGTGGCACTAAGCCCCACTCCTAGTTCCATCAATCTGGGATTTACCCCTGGACCCTTGCATTCCTGAATCCCTTCTCCACTTTGCAGGAAACCCTCAGGGGGAAGCCAGGAGGCTCTGCGGAGACAGGGCTCAACCAGCGGGAGGGCCCCAACCCTCAGCCCGCAGGCCTTGAAACACATATGGGTACGCACAGCGCTCATCGAGAAAGTCTTGGACAGGGTTGTGCAGTACCTAGTGGAAAACTGCAGGTGACTGCCCCATTTCCCAGCAGCCCCTCCTCAGCTCCCCTCCTGAACAATCCATCAGACCCACCCCTCAGCATGCTTGACTGTCCATGACGGCCTCCAGGCATGCCTCCATCTCTCCTTTGCACCCCAAAGGAATCAATCACACCAGGCTCCCCACAAAGCTCAGTCCTTATGGACTCTTTCCTTCTTGGTGACTGACATGAATCTGGTCTTTGTGGGGATGTCCCTACCCCGTGAGCTTGACTGCCCTGGAGTGAATCCAGGAGCCTCAGCAGTCACCCTGTCTCTCTCCTGGGCAGCAAGTACTACGAGAAGGAGGCTTTACTGGCAGACCCTGTGTTTGGCCCAATCCTGGCCTCTCTTCTAGGTGAGCCTGAGAGCATAGAGGCCTGTGCTGGGCCAGTGGGGGCTGAGGGGCAGGTGCTAAGGGAGCACCATCTAAGCTGGCTGTCCCTGTCTCCACAGTGGGACCCTGTGCCTTGGAATACACTAAGCTCAAGACAACTGACCACTACTGGACTGACCCCTCTGCTGAGGAGCTGGTCCAAAGGCATCGTATCCGGGGTCTCCCTAATCGCCAGGACTCCCCTGCAAAGCGCCCAGCCCTAGGGGTAGGTGTCTCTCCCCCACCCCTTATGCTCATCCATGCTATGCCCATGGGCCTGTCGGGAAGGAAATGACAGGCCTTGGAGATGCCCCAAGGTAATGGCCGCCCCAAGAGAGCCTTCTCCCCACACTAGCACTGACATAAATGCCAGGAGCCCATGCTGCTCCATGGCTGGAGAGCAGAGGTTGGCAGAGAGCAAACTGGGGGCAGGAAGGACCCTGGGGTCAGCATGGAAACCAAAGGGTTCTCAAGCCCTGAGGCTGATTTCCCAAGGCTGAGACTGAGCCACGGCTTTCCACACAGATCCGGAAGCGGCACTCAAGTGGCAGTGCATCAGAGGACAGGTTAGCTGCCTGCGCCCGCGAGTATGTAGAATCCCTGCACCAGAACTCAAGAATGCGGCTGCTCTATGGCAAGAACAATGTGCTCGTACAGCCGGTAGGAAAACTTAATGCCACCACCCTCCCCTCAATCTCTCTCTTCCAAAGGATCCCAGAACTGGAAGCCTCCAGCCACCGTCCTTCCTTTCTTTAGGAGTTTGACCAGAAAGAAGGGGGAGAATGGCCCCACCCCCACCTCACTATTTCATATGACTCATGCCCAGCCTCGAGTTAGTGGGAACCAGGGATGGTATCTGCTCTGGCTCACAGAGAACCATGACGCCCAGCAGGCAGGGTGAATGCCCAGCTTGAGTGTGGCTGGCCCAGGACACACCTGGCATCCAGGAGGCTGACAGGACAGAGCCAATAGCACTAGGCCAATCAGGGAGAGGAGATGCCCAGATCTTCCCTATGGCCCCTGTTCTTCCTTGTTTCTGCCCTGCTTCCAGCCCAGGACCCTATGGCCAGCCATGCCTGTCCACCCTTCCTCCCACTTGCAGCTCATTTTCCATGGGTCATCCTTGAGAGCCACCCATCCTCTCATCATCTGTATCTTCTGGTGTGTCCCCTCCCTATAGAAAGAGGACATGGAGGCTGTCCCTGGCTACCTCTCCCTGCACCAGTCTGCAGAGAGCCTAACTCTGAAGTGGACCCCCAACCAGCTCATGAACGGGACTCTGAGGGACTCCGAGCTGGAAAAGAGGTGGGGGCTTTAGGACTTGCTCCCAGGAGCCAGGGAAGGGAGTAAGGGCTTGACCTCAGGCAGGGGGGTGGAGAGACCCAGCCTGCTCCAGGAGGCAGGCCTCACTCCCTATCCAGATGCCAAGAACTGCAGGGAGAGGCCACCTGGAGTGATTCTCAAACTCTCTAAGACTGAGCCACGCCTGGGCATAAAGAGGTTTGCCTGAGCCAAGCTCTCGGCAGCTGAGACTGACAGGCTCTATGCCATGAGGACAACATGGGGCACAGAGGAACATGGCCGTCTGAGGTCATTTCTCAGCTATGGTCGTCCTATCTTCTGGGTAGTTTCAAGGGGTGGTAGGGGGCAGGAAGGAAGGCAGTATGGCATGTCTTGGGACACAGTGACACCAATCTGGTTCCTTTCCAGTGTTTACTGGGACTATGCCCTGGTGGTACCCTTCAGTCAGATTGTCTGCATTCACTGCCACCAACAAAGTAAGCCTGCCTTGTCCTGGGCACAGGGGTGGGGAGGGAGAGATTACTTTCTCCCAGTCGTGCACTGTGCATGGGGCCCATTGGCCTTCCCCTCCTCCCACCATCCCTGTTAATGAGGCTCCCAGGCCATGCTTCAGTCCAACTGTCCTCCTCCTACCTAACCTGGGGATCCTGGCCAGTGGGGCCATGGTGATGAACAGGGAGGTCTCGAAGAGGGGCCCAGCCTCACTTACCCATGTTCAACCCCCAGAGAGTGGTGGCACACTTGTGCTGGTGAGTCAGGATGGCATCCAGAGGCCGCCGCTGCACTTCCCACAGGGAGGACATCTGCTGTCCTTTCTGTCCTGTCTGGAGAATGGGCTGCTGCCTGGAGGACAGCTAGAGCCCCCACTATGGACCCAGCAGGGGAAGGTACCTGAGGGTGTGGGAGGCTCTGGGTGAAGGGTTGTGTGGGGTGGGTTCTCCACCCACCTCCCTTCCTTTCACCACTTGAAGTTCTTAGGAACAGCCTTGGGGTGGTATGCTGGATGGGACCCTGCCCTGGACAGGCTGACCACCCCCCCCCCTCCACAGGGGAAGGTGTTCCCCAGGCTACGGAAACGCAGCAGCATGAGGTCCGTGGACGTGGAGGAGAAGTGCATGGGGTGGGCCACAGACTACGTGTTCAGGATCATCTACCCCGGGCACAGGCACGAGCACAGTGAGTGTCCAAACTTCATCCCTGGAGGAGAGAAAGATGCTCAGGGAGGTGGGGGGGTGCAGTGTCACCCAGGAGGGGTGTCAGTCAGGGTCCGCTGACCAGGCCAGGTTAAGACAAGAGGGTCATCGCATAGCCTCTCAACTGAATCTTTCACCACCAAATCATCCCTTTGAAAAGTTGCCTCTCCTCTACCTATCGTCCCCACCTCTTCACCCCAAGACTTGGCTCAGCAGACCCAGACGTCACTGTACAAGATTCTCTTAGTCATCCTTTTATGCCTTGCCCCGAAAGAAAAAAACACGGAGAAACTAAAAATAGAAGGAGGATATCTCTCCATTTCCCCTCGGCCTGCTCCCCAACCCCCACAAGCAGCCTGGGTGTGGGATCAGCGCTTATTTTTGGGTGGTACAAATGGTTCACTGATTCCTCTAGAGCCCGAGTCTTCCTCAAACCAGCTACTGATGAGAGGAGCTTCAGCTGGAGGTAGTGGGTTGCATCTGATGAGGCTAGGACTTGGAGCTGCCCAGAGGACTTTGGGGGTTGGGGGTCCTAAAGGTGGCTTGGCCTTCATGGGTCCTGCCCCCCTGGAGTTCTCTCTATATGTATCTACAACACCAAAGTTCCCTTTCTGATCAGGGTGCTGCTGCTACCCGAAGGTTTCTCTGGGCCAGACTTGCTTTTCTTGTCAGGGAATTTGACAGCCCAGACCACCTGCTTCCTAAATTTCCTAACTTGTGCCAAAAAGTTGTCAACAAGTGGCCTCTATATTAGTGGACAGATAATCCAGACTGCATACATATAGCCACATCACGAATAGTCCCAACAGACTAGGAGGGTACAAGATGTGGGGATTACCCCTCCCAAATATACCTGACAAGGAGACACATCTTTTGCCAGAACTTTTGCAAATCCAACTTCTAATCTCAGGCTGTTTCTCAGTTTAGATTATTCAGTCTCTACTTCCCCTCTTCAGTCCTTTGCATATCCCAATCCTGGTCACTTCATTTCAAGGATCATTTCCCTGGAGGACGAGCCAGGGTGCCAAGAAGCTGGAACTCAGCTGAGTGACTCAGGCTCCTTGAGGACAGCTCTGGGAAAACCCTTGGAGGAGAAGGTTGAATTTACTATCTGAGAAGAGGGATTTAGAGTAATCTTCAGATTTGGTCCAGCCTCACCATGACGGGAGGTGAAGAGTGATCAGCAGCCGTCTGCCAACAGTCGTGCCCCGCCTTGGCAGGGCTGGAGAGCTCCTGAGCTGCCAGTCTGTCCCAAACAGTCCCTGTCTTTCACATCTGCCCTCAGTTCTCTCTCTTCTGCTCTTCCTACAGAGGGCCTCTTCCAGAGAGTGGGGTTCTATAGCTACCTCCCAGACCTTACCTTCTTCCATACTCTCCCAAGTAAATCATCAAAAGAGCTTTCAGGTCCCTGCCTTCTCCTCTTCTACGCCCTGCAGGTTCAAGATGCTCACAGCCTCCATCCCACTCACCTTAAGGAGAGAGTCCCTTCTTTCCAGCGACTAGGGTCCTCATGCCTCTGCCTCTCTCGCTATTCTCTTTGAGCAGTCACTATTAACTACCACCACCTAGCGGCCAGCCGCGCGGCCTCGGTGGACGATGATGAGGAAGAGGAAGATAAACTACACACGATGCTCTCAATGATCTGCTCGCGGAACCTCACAGCTCCCAATCCGATGAAAGGTTTTTATCCCTCCCCTTCTCCCTGACCCACCTCATCCCCCACCCCATCCCCTACCCCACCCCCCTGGGCCTACCTGCCACCCACCACAGGGGCTCAAACGGCAGTGTTGGCATTAAGGGACTTGCACCTAGGGCAGTTCCCTTCCATCAGGAGGCAGATCAGGGAGGATGGAAGGAGGCCAGACAGGTGCTGGCAAGAAGAGGGGACCGTACAGAGTGTCTCTGGGCTGTAAGGAAGGGCTTCATGCCTGAGAGGGAAGAGGATCCACTGATGGAAAGGTCTGAATTTTCTGAATGCCTCTTGGGGACCTTGAATGGCTCTCTGAGCCCATTCCTTCTCCTGGGGGTCATGCACGCAAATGCCAGACAATGGTATCTTTCTTTCTCTCCTGCTGTTTGCGAAGACCAGCCTCTGGATCCTGTGCTTCTGACTCCTGACTTAATGAAAACAGGACAGATGTGCCAGGCCCTTCCTTGGGTAGGAGTAGGGGCTGGACAGATCATGTGGACAGTAGTTCCTATGGGTCAGGTGAGGGGTTGAGGGCCACCATGGGAAGAAACCCCAGGGCTGTTTTTCCAGCAGGCCTGAGGGCTCCAGCAGGCATGGCCTGGTACTTTAGCATGAAATCTAGAAATATCTCCAGCATGGTATCCAGAAAGTGACACAGGCTCAGGGTATGGCCACATAAATTCCTGTCCCTGATACGCCCCTCCTTCATTGTATGGTTTTAAGTGAGTGTCTCACCATCATGAAGTTCAGTCTCTTCATCTGTGCCAGGTGCTATGCCAGGGATACAAGACAAGTGTGCTTCTGTCCTCACGGACTTAAGAATCCATGACTGCAGAGGCCCCCTCATTGGAATGACACAGCACAGTGCCCACAGCCTCTCAATGCTCCTCTGTCTACCACCCATCTTTCTTAGCACAGAGTTGGGTTGGTAGAGAGGGAACCCCACTATTTTTGGAGACCAGTCAGCCAGGGGACATGTGTGGGCTAGCAAGGGTGCTCAGGTTGGTTATGAGGAGGCTAAGGCCAGCTCTCTTGGAGGTTAGGCCAACTTCTCCATCCCCACCCATTTCCATGCCACAGAATTGTTTCTTTCCTTTTCCTGCCCCTGCAGAGGGTGTCTAAGAATATGTAACTTTATGCTTCCACAAAGTTCTGCCAAGGAGCCCAGTTCCATAGCCCGGTCACTCAGCCAGTGGTACTGAGTCTCCCCATTGCTGGGCAGCCAGGTCCGCAACTTAGAACACAGCCAGCACACACAGCACAACCCCACCAGCTGCCCCTCTTACTGCCACATGCCTGCTCTTCTGCCTACCTTCCCTCCCAGCCCTTCCAGTAGCCGGCTGCAGCCCAGGCCCAGGTGGGAACATCCTCCTGCTGATGCTTATTGCCTGCACACAAACCTGTCATCTGGTTCCTTGAAAGCCTGAACTTGGGGCTGATGCTTATTTACAGGTTAACTGATTTTGAGCAGTGTGGGAAGGTTGAGCTGGGGGCGAGGCATAAGGAGCCCCTTCTTACCCTATGAACTTGTAGTCAGGCTGGAGGATCCTAGCAGAGCCCTGGTCCTGGCAACTTGGCAATAGAAAGCTGACCCTTGACTACTCTTAGGGCTAAAGCTTCTGGGATCGGAGAAACTTCCAGGCCCATGGGATCCAGAGGCCTCAGGGCTCGTCTGGGCATCCTCTTGGAGAACTCAGGGGCTAGACCAACACAGTATGCAGCCCATGGGCCCCCAGTACTTGGGAAAGGGCAGGAGTCATGACAGCAGAATCAGCAGGTGATTGGGGACATAGGATGGGGGATGTGAGCCCCCCACCTCACTCCAGTCCATAATGACAACACTGTTGAGTCTGTTCTGCTAGTTGTTGCTTTTCAGGCCTGCAACATGCTTGACTTGTGCATGTGAATCAAGTGGTGGGGTATCCAAATCTCCTCTCCCTCCCTTCTCCTCTCCCCTCCTTTTCCTGCTGCCTCCCTTACAGAGCAGAGATGCTATTCACTCTAATTCTGCTCCAGGCCAGGCACCTTTCACTCGGAGTCTTAGGGGCTGTGGGGTTCACCCACCCTGATTTGTTTTGCTTTACACTTTCCTCATGCTCAGAGGAGAGAGAGTCAGAGTCAAAGCTAACCCAGCAAATCCCTCCATCCAGCCTGCTACCCTTCACCCAGTCACGCCAGAGCTTCAGCTGTCTGCACTGGGTTAATTCAGAGATGCAGTGTTCAATGCTGGCTGGTTCAGCTCCTTCCTGGAGAATTAAGGTGAAGAGCATTGACCCAGGAGACTTGCCTTGGTTGGGCCCTGCTTTCTGGACATGAGCTTGTTTCCCTTTGTGCCCACCCTCCGCCCTCTGCACCTGTCACCCTCCCTGCCTGCTGCCTGCCCAGTTGGGCCTACTCCCACCCCAGCTTCTCCCAGGACTGGCCTCTCTCCTACCTGCTGCAGGGGCATGAGCTGGGCTTCTGCCCCACCCCACCTGCACTCGTCCCCTCCCTCTCTCTTCCCAGAGTCCTGGGCATGGCTTGCAACCCCTCTCTCCCAGAGCCGCAGCCCTTCCTCACCAAGTATGTTCCCTTAATTTGCCTCCTGGTGGAGCTGAAGGGCCAGATAGCTACAAAACTCCCAGCCTTGGGTCTGGGAAAAGAGCCCCGGGGCCAAGGCAGGGAAAAGACTAGAGGGGGCTCAGCTCAGCCCTCCCCACGAAAGCACGCCCAAAACTGGAGTCTGGCTCCACAAAAGCCTACACCTGCTCCAGACCATGGTAGGCCAAGGCCCAGGCTGAGCCAGCACCATGCTAGATTCGCCAAGAAAACTACTGCTGAAAGAAGTCTGCTCAGCACACTCCACTCTCTCTCTCCTTGATCTGCTCTGCTCTCTACCTACCTCCTGGCATCACCTCCTAGTCCTTTTACTTCCTGCCCTGACTTTTCTTCATCTTTGTGGCTCACTGGACCTGCCAGCATCCCCCATGAGCACTGCTATGCACCCCACTTGGGCCTTGGAAGCTCTCAAGGGTATTGAGTTCTGATTCAGACCAGCTGGACTGGGTGAGAAGGCTCCATTTGCTAGTGGTGTAGATGTGTCCAAGGAGCCATCTTCTGAGGCTGCACCTGGACACATTCTTCCATGATTGGCATATTGGATGGTGGGCCTGTGTGCCCAGCCACCACCCCCATCCCCACAGTGGCCTGGCAGCCCTGGGAATTTTGCCTTCCTTCCAGTTTGCCTGTGTATTTCCAGGAGGCCACCATGCTGAGTACAGTCAGACTAGGTGAGGATGGGGGAGAATTCAGAAAGTGCCCAGGGAACTGGCAGCAGGGGTACCTGGCCCGGGCAGGAAGGACTGTTCCTCCTTGGCCACTGGCCACCAGATGTAGAACCCTTTAGAAGCATGAGGCCTGTGGGACAGGTGGATCCCTCAGGAGCTTTGTTCAGTGAGGACTCCTCTAGAGAGGAGGGCTCAGAGTTTGAAGCATTCTAAGCACCTTCCTGAGCATCTCAGACTTTGCCCAAGAGAACCAAGCTGAGTCCGTGAAGGTCAAGCTAGCTGGTGGCATTTTAGGGAGCTCAGGCCTTTGTTGTTCTTTCTCTTTCTTTTCCCTCCCTCTAGAAAAGCAAGTGTTTGCTAGTAGCAAGATAGAGATAGACAGTCACCCACGACTCAGTCCAAGTATTTTGTCATGCACAGAAAGACACCTTGCCGACCCCTCCAGGCTTGGTGGAGGTGGGAAGTGTCAGGCACTCTCCCTCTCTCCCACCATTTCCATCTCTGGGCTCTGAATCAGGCAGGCACCACCGCTGCAGTTTTCTACCAATGGATGACTTCATGCTGCAGCTCTGGGCACAGAGGTGGGCATGCTGCAGGGTGCTTGGGGGAGGAGGCCTGCCAGGCCCTGACCATGGCCCCCTTCCTGCCCTCAGATGCTGGCGATATGATTGAGATGCAGGGCTTTGGGCCCAGCCTGCCAGCCTGGCACCTGGAGCCCTTATATAGCCAGGGCTCCTCCTGCCTCTCCTGCTCCTCCAGCAGCTCCCCATATGCCATCCCCAGCCATTGCACCTGCATCCCTGACCGGTAAGTGGGCAGGACCCAGAACACCAGCCTCCCATTAGTATGTCCATTCATGTGTATGTGTCCATCTGTCCTTTGCAGCTGTGTCACTTGCATGACAGGGTGGCCTTTGGAGTTGGACAGACCTAGGTTCAAATTTCACTTCTGCTACCTATGTGACTTTGGCAAGTTACTGAGTCTCTATGAGCATCTATGTTTCTGAACCTCAGGTCCCTCATCTGTTAAATGGGGACAAGACCATCTGCTCCCTAGGTACTTGTGAGGACTAAAGGAGATATAACCTATGTGAATGCCCAGGGTTGTGCCTGGCACATAGCAGGTGCTCAATACTTGTGATCTCCCCTTCCCAATGTAGACATTGATCCTGCTGTCAGGCTGTACTGAGGACACTCCATAGATACCTGGGTATCTGCCATGTGCCAGGAATGAATGTGTGAATGGCCTTTGTGTGAAGACCATTTGCTTTGTGCTCTCCTACCTGTTACTTCATTTTTCACCTGTTTCTCCTGATGACCCTGAGGTGGTTCTCTCCATTTTCACATGAGCAAACCAAGATACTTTGAAGTGTTAGTTGCCCAAAGTCCCTGGTTGTTGGGAGCCAGGCTGGGCCCCCAGCAGCTCTATCCAGGGTGGCCAGCAGGGACAGAGCCCACTGATGTGCTGCTTGGCTATGGATCCTGCTCCCCGCACCATCCCGAGCACCTTACCTGTCCCCAGCCGAAATGCCCTTCCTTCTTGTCCTCCTCCCACCAAGGGGCCTCAGCCCCCTCCCCTCTAAGCCAGGTTGTTTCCACAGGTTGCCACTCAGGCTACTGTGCGAGAGCATGAAGAGGCAGATTGTGTCCCGGGCCTTCTATGGCTGTGAGTGTGCGGGGAAGGTGGGGCTGTGAGGGGCTGTGGGGTGGGGAAGGCACCCCAGTCACTGCCTCCTGGCTGCCCACTGCAGGGCTGGCATACTGCCGCCATCTGTCAACGGTGCGGACCCACCTGTCAGCGCTGGTGCATCACAACATTATTCCACCCGACCGGCCCCCAGGGGCTTCGGGCGGCCTCACCAAAGATGTGTGGAGCAAGTATCAGAAGGACAAAAAGGTACCAGGTCTGGGCTTCCAGGACCAGAGACCAGTTTGAGGGCATGGGGTGGGCAGCAGTGAGTGAAAAGCAGTCTGGTCTGGGATGAGCCTTCGTAGACCAAATGGGCACTCAGGGCAAAGCGTGGGGAGAGATGGGGTTGACAGGCCAGCACTGATGGCCATGGAGTGACCCAGGTCATGGTAGAATCTCATACAGCTGGGTCTGTGGGTTCACATGGGAAGGGGACTAGACTGGGAATCCGTTCTGCTTCCACATTGCCCTCTGACCACTAGCAAACCTTTGCATGCCTCTGGGAACCATTTCCTGCTCTGTAAGATAGGAGGGTAGAACTAGATCTTATCCCACTGGAATCTGGGACACAGGAGGACACGGCTGCCCCAAAGCAGTGTTTTTCTGGGCTTCAGCAGTGACTAAAGCCCCCTCCCCAGCCCCATGGGGCTCACCCAGCTGGGCCACAGAGACCAAGGGGATGCACAGTCTTTACTCCCTTGGTCCCTCAGAACTACAAGGAACTGGAGCTGCTGCGGCAAGTTTACTACGGAGGCGTGGAGCATGAGATCCGCAAGGACGTCTGGCCCTTTCTGCTTGGCCACTACAAGTTTGGCATGAGCAAGAAGGAGATGGAGCAGGTAAGGGGAGCCTATTCCCATGGGAATATGGAGACTGGGAGCTGGGTCAAGGGAGGAAGGGGGCCTTAAAAGCGTCAGCCCCTTCCCAGGAAAGAAACATGACAGAGGAAGATGTTAGCAGAGTGGCTCCACTGTCCTTCCCCCGAGGCCCTATCTCGTGTCCAGCCATCCCAGCCTCTGAGACTCAGGGCCAAAGGTGTAGTGCCTGCCCAGCCCCTGAAGAGGGGGGCCTGGTGCACCCCTCCCCGATGGCCATGGTGTGGTCTGAGTACAGGTGGATGCAGTGGTGGCAGCACGGTATCAGCAGGTGTTGGCAGAATGGAAGGCCTGCGAGGTGGCAGTGAGGCAGCGGGAGCGTGAGGCTCACCCAGCCACGCTCACCAAGTTCTCCTCGGGCAGCAGCATTGACAGCCACGTGCAGCGCCTCATCCACCGAGATTCCACCATCAGCAATGATGTGAGCCAGACGGGGCCTCGGGGGTTGGGGGGCCAGGGGAACCACTAACATTTTACACACAGGAGTCCTCAGCCCCAGCCCAACCTCTAGTACTAGCAGTAGAGCCTGGAAGAAAGGTGTCTCATTTTCTTCAACTGGAAAGTGGATAACTGTCCCTCTGCTGCCTACTTCTCTGGATGTAGGAATAAAATGAGATAGTGCATTGTGTTCTATCACAATGGATTTACTGGGATTAAGGGAAGCCCACCCTCTTTGTAGAGAGACCTCAAGGCTAAGAACAGGCAGCCCTGCGTTCTAGTCCTGGATCCACTTCTGCCAAGATGAGTGTCTGGACAAGAACTTCCCATTTCTGTATCTCAGTTTCTCCTCTTCACTTTCATGTACTCTGATTGTAGAGGCTTCACTGAGAGCTGTTGGCCAGAGAGCAGGGGAGTACTTAGATCAGGCCTATTGGTGTGTATTGGCAAGATCCCCTCTCCTCCCAGTTTATGTTTTTTCTTTAAAATCGACTCTTTGGATGATGTATATTCTTGTTATTTTACAAATCCTTACTAATATTAACAGAAAATGTAAGTTGGAACAAGACTTGAAGAAATAGAACAAGGCATACTGTCCTTTTCCACGTGCTTCATTCTTAACCTGTAATTCATGAATGTGTTCTCCTCTCTGGCTTTGCGTTTTGTAAAAACCTTAGTCTGTACTGGTGTCCCAGCTGCTTTGCTAGCAGACAGCTGTGCCTTCCTTGCTGGCAGTACTCTGAGACTCTTAATTGCCTCAGAACTGTGCTTTTCCACACTTCATGCTTCTTGCTCAAAGTGAAAACAACTTTTTTAGCATCCTTTTCCCTACATAGTCCAAACAAAAAGAAAAAACAAAAACAGTCTGTGTATGTCTCTTTATTTTCCCTGTGACTTGTCCGTGGCGGTAGACTGTTTCGCTGGTAGACTGTTTCCAATCAGTAGAATATGTTTCCTTTTACTTCTTGCCCCTCCTCAGCTTGTCTGAAGGCTAATATAACTGATGAGATACTTGCTACAGAAGTTTCCTGTCTTGTCCTGCTGAACATTCAATAATGAAAATAAGGAAAAACTTGTTTTTCCTAAAACCTCTAGCCTGCCCTCCCTGCAGGGTGCCCCAGCAGTCCTACCAAGACGCTAAGGAACCTCTCCTGGTCTTGTAACTTCACCATGTGTAGAATGAGACAGCTCAAACTGGCCACCAAGTGTCTAGGCCTCTGGTTCCCCTTCTTCCCTCCAGCAGCCATGGGAAGCCCTGGAGTGCTTCACATGAGCAGGGATTGGGTAGGGCTGAAGATGGTGTCTTCATGTTTGCCCAGAACCTTATTTCTCTCTGCCTGGCTTGGCACCCAGGGGTGGCAGCGTTGAGACTGGGTGGGAGTAGGGAGTATGAAAAGAATTCTCCATCCCAGCTCCCCCTGATCCAGGGAGGAGGCAGGGGATGTGGGAGGGTCCTGGAGTACAGGTGGGAGCTACTGTCTGTTCACTCCCACCAGGTCTTTATCTCTGTGGATGATCTGGAGCCCCCAGGGCCTCAGGGCCCTGAAGATTCCAGACCAAAGCCTGAGCAAGAACTGGGAGCAGGGACTCCGGGCACTGCCGTGATAGAGCAGCAGCAGTCTGTGGAGTTTGACTCTCCAGACTCAGGACTGCCATCCTCTCGCAATTACTCCGTGACCTCAGGCATCCAGTCAAGCCTAGATGAGGGGCAGAGCATGGGCTTTGAAGAGGAGGACGGTGGAGGGGAGGAAAGCTCTGACAGGCCAGTCTCTGCACCCCATGCTTTCTCTGAGCCCCAAGATCCCAGCCAGGAGAAGGCTTCGCGGACCAGCGAGCTGGAAGCAGGGCAGGAGCTCATAGCTGTGTGCGCTGCTGCCTACACTGTATGTACACAGTCTCCAGGCACCTTTCCCTCCTGGCATCCCACAGTTTGGGGGTGGGCTGGCAGGGTGGAAGGTGGGGGTGCTCTAACTGGCCTGGAAGGGAGCACCAAGCCCATCTCTCAGCATCCCCAGAGGACTCTGTTCTCTGACTTCCCTGGGTTCCCTGCTTTGCTGCATTTCTTTGTTTGGGCACCACCTCCTGCCCTCAACCTGGAAGCGTCTGGCCAGTTTCACCCCTGAGGGCCCTCTACTCTTTAGATAGAATTACTGGACACCGTGGCCTTAAATCTGCACCGCATAGACAAGGATGTGCAGAGATGTGACCGCAACTACTGGTACTTCACGACCCCCAATCTCGAGAGGCTCAGAGACATCATGTGCAGGTGCCATTGTGGGACAGGGCTGAGGGTGGGAGGCAGGGACCTTGCCCCACACTTTGGCTGCTGCTGGTTGCTCTCTGAAAGGTTAGGTCCAGAAGGCGCCCCCCTTCTCACGCCTGCTCCTGAATCACACTTGACTCTCTCTCTGTCTGGAACACTTTTCCCTGCAGTGTATTTCACCCCCCCACACCCCCCTTCATTCCTAGAGGCCTTTCAGATCTCGGTTTCAGCCATACTTCTTCAAGGAGCCTTGCCTGGTTTCCCTCCCCTGCCCCCCACACCAGACTGTGATGGCCTCTTGTCTCCTTCCCTGAGTCCTCAAGGGCTTGGGGCCAGGGGTCTGGGAGTTGTTCCCCACTGTCTCCCAGTGTAGGGTACACAGGAAGTGTTTCCGGCTCATAGAGAGGCTGACTTCTGGGTAGCAGGCTGCTGTAGTTGCCACCTCCCCAGGGATCCCCGAGGGAAGGGAGGGATGGAGCACAGCCCCAGTGACTCTGTCCCCGGCATTTCAGCTACGTGTGGGAGCACCTGGACGTGGGCTATGTGCAGGGCATGTGTGATCTGCTGGCACCTCTCCTGGTCATCCTTGACAATGGTGAGGGATGGGGGTGTGGGGGTTCCCAAAATGGTGTTGGGAGTGAGCTGACGTCAGCTGGAGAAAAGAAAAGAAGATGGCTAGGTCTGGAAGGGTGGGAATGTAAGCCAGCCTGTCCTCTGGGGTTTCCCGCCCTGCCGGCTTCACTCCTGTCTTCCCTTAGATCAGCTGGCCTACAGCTGCTTTAGTCACCTCATGAAGAGAATGAGCCAGAACTTCCCCAACGGAGGCGCCATGGACACCCACTTTGCCAACATGCGCTCCCTCATCCAGGTGAGGTCTGCAGCTGCCCATGGGCACATGACGGGCAGTGCTGGGCTTGTCTATCCACAGGGTGGCCAGGGAGTGTCCCCCAAATGTCCTTTACATATCATCTTAATTTCTTTCATCTTGAAAAACTGTTTTCAATGTTACAAATCAAGAAGGAGTATGAGTGCTTGTGCTTGTAAAAGTTCTGGTGAGTAGTGGGATTGATGATTAAATCAAACACCCAGAAAATGGTATAACCCCAAAAAGAATACAGCCCATAAAGATGGGGGGACAACAGAGTGGGACGCCCACCCAGGGAGACCTGAGAGGGAGAGAGTGCCGCTGCAAGGCAGCAGGCATAGCACAGCAGGGAGGTGCCTCCTGGAGGTCTGGGGCCCACGCTGCCCTGGGCATGGAGGGCAAGGGTGGCCAAAGTGGCAGCATCAGTTTATCATCTCGTTTTCCCCACCCACTGAAGATCCTGGACTCAGAGCTGTTTGAACTGATGCATCAGAATGGAGACTACACCCACTTCTACTTCTGTTACCGCTGGTTCCTGCTGGATTTTAAGAGAGGTGAGAAGTGGGAACGTGAGGCTGGAGTCAGGGGCAACGGGAGATCTCTCTTCCCCACAGTCAGTGCTTCTCAACCCTAACTGCACTTCAGAAACACTTGGAGAGCTTTTAAAAGCTGCCAGTGTCCTGGGCCCCACCCAGCCCCAAACTTACTAACTGTGGCTGCTGGGAATATGTGTTCTTAAAAGCTCCTTCAGGGGGCCGGCCCGTGGCTCACTCGGGAGAGTGTGGTGCTGATAACACCAAGGCCACGGGTTCGGATTCTATATAGGGATGGCCGGTTCGCTCACCGGCTGAGCGTGGTGCTGACAACACCAATTCAAGGGTTAAGATCCCCTTACCGGTCATCTTTTTTAAAAAAAAAAAAAAAAGCTCCTTCAGGGCCAGGCCGGTGGCGCACTGGAGAGTGTGCTGCTTGGGAGTGCGGTGGTGCTCCCGCCGAGGGTTCGGATCCCATGTGGAGAACGGTTCCCGCTCACTGGCTGAGCGCGGTGCGGGCGTCACACCGAGGGGTGCGATCCCGTTACCGGTCAGTAAAAAAGACAAAAAGGAAAAAAAAAAAAAGCTCCTTCAGTGATTCCAGAGTGCAACCAGGTTGGCAACCATCCTCCTGCTAGGTAATGGTTTTAGAGACTTTTTTCAAAAAAATCTTCCCTGAGCACCAAGATGTGGGATTTATAAAAGTGGTGCTGCTCTGGTGAAGCAAAGTGCAGTGCAGATATGGAGTCTGCAGGAGTCCAGCATGCAGAAATTAGCAAAGAGAAGGGGTGCGGGGTCTTGGTGTGGGGTATGGAACCCCACTCCTACATCAGGCTTTGTTTAATGGGGACTGTCCCAGGACTTTGGCCCCTGGAGGTCTGACTCACCACCTCCAGAGGCCTGTAGGTAGCCAGGCCCAGTCTTAGCCACAGCCATGTGGCTGGGACTGGTGAGTGCCAGCCCCTTACTGTCCCCAGAGCTGCTGTACGAGGATGTGTTTGCTGTGTGGGAGGTGATCTGGGCGGCCAGGCAGATCTCATCGGAGCACTTCGTCCTGTTCATCGCCCTGGCCCTGGTGGAGGCCTACCGAGAGATTATCCGCGACAACAACATGGACTTCACTGATATCATCAAGTTCTTCAATGGTATGAGCTGTTCCAGCCATCCTGGTTGCCTCCAGCAGGGGCACAGGGGCCTCCACTCCTGGCTGGGTCAGAGTTGGAGGGTTCTCAGTAATTACCGGGGTCCCTTCCCCATGGACAGGATGTCAGGAATCTAGCAGGTAGAAACGGAGAGCAGGGTAGTCAGCTACAGTGTTCCTCCCAGCCCAGTGTTCCTCTCTGGGCCTCCCTATAATTACCCGTGTTTCCCCCAGAACGGGCTGAGTGTCATGATGCCCAGGAGATCCTGCGGATTGCCCGGGACCTCGTCCACAAGGTGCAGATGCTCATAGAGAACAAGTGAGGTCTGTGGCTGGAGGCAGCAGCCGCACAGAGCCTGGGCACCAGGACCCTGGGCTCCAGCAAAGAGACGTGCAGCGGTATCACAACCCAGACTGTCCCAAAACCCTGCTGACCCTGGCTGCCCAACTGTGTTCCTAACAAAGTGATTATGAGCCCGGGAGGCGACTCTGGACAGTGCTGGCCCTGTAGGGTACGTCGGAGGCCAGGGTGCCCTCAAATCAGAGCTGGGATGGGAGGGGTAGGCCTCAGAGAGCAGCTGCCTTGGGGGACACCTCCTCTGCTCCCCTCAAACCAGTGGAAATAGCCCCACTGCCACCTTCAGCCCCAGCCTGGACTGTTCCCCATTGTATCTCTCAAGTCAACTGGGGGCCCTGTAAGGTCAGCAGGAGTTATAGTGGCCTGGGCCCTACCTAGTGAGGCTTGCGTAGGGAAAGGGGCTCTGTGCTGTTGTCTCTTCTGAGAGTCCCCTTGCAGGCCCAGTGCATGTGTACACACCAGCCCCAGTTGGGGCAGCCAGAACAGCTGCTCGTTCGGGCATGTGTCCTGGGTGCAGGAGACCTGAGCTGCCTTCCAGGCCCTCCCCTGCGATTCTGGGGGGCAGTCAGAAGATCTGGGCCCTGGGTAGGAGCAGCCCACCTAAACAGCACTGCCACTGCCTTTGGCAACCTGAGGTGACCCCCACGCACTCCCAACCCTGTACCGTGCACTCATGTGTATCTGCACAGTCTCATTCTCGATACCCTGCCCTGGCTTTATGCAGAGATACATCCCTGAAAACTGTACAGGTGATGCTCTTGCCAATTGGATGATCTGGAATGTGGTGGGAGCACTTCTTGTTGAGAAGAGTCACGAGGTGATCCTGTAGGGAGGCCATCCTGTCACAGCCTCCTTAGCAACAGGCCTCAGAGCTTCAGGGTAGCTCATTGCCTGTCCCAGGCATCTGCAGAGTCCCTGGGGCTGAGAGAGGCAGAAGTGCCTGGGTCTTCCTTGTTTGTCCCTGGTGAGAAGCAAGGCTAGCTCTGCCTTCCATGTGCTTCTTGGGATGCCAAGAGGCCAAGGGACCCAGAACCTACTTGGAGGAGAGCTGCATTCACAGGGTGCCAGGAAAGATGCAGCCCCTGACCCCAGGCCTAGGTGTGCGTCTTGCCATCATCCCCACCTCCCCCTCTACGCCAGCACATGCAGGCTAGGGCTTGCCCTAGAACCTGGAGGCCACACCTGTGCTGGGGCCTGTCCAGCAGTCCCAGGGTCTGGCAGACTTCCTGTGTTTGAGACACATGGGAAAGGGCCCAGCAACCCTCTGCACCCAGCAAAGCCTTCCTAGCCCACCCTACCCTGAGCACTGCATGGCCTGTGTGGGGGCCGGCCCACCCCACTGCCCGCTCCTGTCTGAGTCCTTGGCCTCTACCAAGCACGGGTGGCTGTTGTGTGCCTGCCTTAGTGACTCTGATTTTGTGAGGAGCAGAGTGTATATGTTTTTTGGCTCAGAAACTATACTCTTCAGTGTAACAGACCAATAAACAGCATTTGGCAATGCTTGCGGCTCTGGGGGCTGCTTGTGGACCTGGCACTGGACTATGTATTGGGGAATTCTTGAAGCTCCACAATCAAGTGGTAAAGAGGGCCAGCCCCAGAAGGCAAGGATGGCAAAAAGACAACAAAGTTGAACCTCAAGTACTCAGAGCGTGCCCTTGGAGGGACCTCACCCCAGAGTGATGATCCCATCTCAGATTGACCAGTGGCCTCTCCAGCCTGCCTGCCCTCCTACAGTGAGAAACTGGAGCTTGACTGGGGTTCTATAGGAGCCTCCCACACCTCTAGACAGTGAGGTAGGACCCTGATTCTCTGGCTGTGGCTCCCATCCACTGAGCACTGTCTTTGAGATGCCTGGGTCAGACTGGGACCTGGGAGGAAGGGTCATACCCTGCTGAGTCATGGAAAGGGCCCAACTGTAGTAACAGGTCCTCATCTCTTCTGCCCTCCCTCCACCCCAGAGTGCCACTGGTCACATCATCGATGGCTCCAGTTAGAAGACTCCAGCCACTCAACATGTTTTCTGGTTCTAGAGGACACTAGCTTTCTGGGCATTAGGGCCTGTCGTCAACTCATTCAGAGCTGAAAATCCCAGCCCATGCCCCTAGCAGGCTGGACGCAGCTGTCAAGACAGAATATAGAATATAGACTAGCCAGAGCTGCCCAGGCAAAGAAAGTAGTTGACACGGGGAGCTCTTGGGTGAGGGAACTTGATCAGCCCCTTGGGGGAACACTCCTCACCCTCAGATTTATTGCCTGGAGGAATCAGAATTTCCCCTGCTGTGACCTTGTGGAAGAAATTCACCAATAGCCTGGGGTAAACTAGCCTGGGAGTGTCCCAGTTCCTTCACATACTCCCACCTCTCCCTATTCCACCCAGACCCCTGGGCTGGGCTTCTAGGACCAGAGGGAATCCCACAGCCAAAATGATGGGTCTTGTAGCCCTGAGTTCCTCCTGGGGTTACACCTGTCTGAGTGTCACTGGTAGGACTCTTAGTGGTGGATCACTTGTTTATCAATGACGAATGCAGCTAGCTGTGAGAATTCATGTGAATTGCAAAATTATGGGTCTACAGAGGGCAGGGAGCAATCTTCTTGTGGGTAGGAAGAGCAAAAAGCAAGGCAGCCTCTATAAACACTCCCCTCAGGAAACTCACACCCAGGAAAGTCAGTCAGTCTTCCCCTTTACAGAGCTGGTAAATGGAAGCAACTGGATTCACACTTGGGCTTTTTGTTTTCCATTACTTTGACCATAGGTCCTGCCCCCTCCTGCAGGCTCTGGCTGAGTTGAGGCAACTGTCCTTTGAGGACAGAGAGAGGAGCTTCTGCCTACTTGTAAGATAAAGTGACAGCCCTCAGATGGTGCTGGGTCATCACTGCTAGAGCAGGGTCTTCATCCGTGTCCTCAGCGCTGGGCTCAGTGCCTGAGTGGGTGCTCAGGAAGGGTTAACCCCAACCCTAGCTATTCCTGAAGTGGTGCTAATGGAAGTGACCTAGCTCTTCCTGGAGCTGCCAGCAGAGGGAGCCCACATTGCACAAGTGAAAAGGGCTGGTGCACTGGTGCGGGGACTGGGTCTGACCTTTCTTGACTGGCCCTTCTTCAGAGAATAGGACCCCAAGACATTTGTGGCCACCATACCCTCCCTCAAGGGTAAACCCCTCTCCCCACCACCTGCCCCAGTAAGAGTAGCAGAGTAAGTTCCCCCTGCTGGGGCTGGGAGTCAAATGGGTGGTGTTAGGGAGTAGAAAGGATGAGACTAGGCGGCTTCCACCAGCCTGGTCTTAGCTAGACCCAGTTTACTGCTCTGTGCCCTCATTTCCCACTACTTACTTCTGAGACAGCCTGCCAGAGGGCTGGTTTCACCTACACTGTGGGGAGAGAAGATGCAGCTATAAAGAGAAGAGTCTTCCAGGCCTCCTTGAGAACATGGCTCTTTGGCCCCTGACCTCCAACTTCTATCCCTTGTTCCTTTCCTAGAAAAGACAGCTTTATGAACTCCCCAGATGACTTATAATTACAACTCCAGAAGTGGCTTCTCACATTCTGTACTCAGGTCCTTGGCAATTCCCAATTCCCCTTTACCTTTTCCAATGGATCCCTGACTTTAGGACAGGGCCCCAGACAAGGGTGGCAAATGCTAGGGGAAGAATTCTACTGAGTCAAGAGATCTGACTGTAGCTCCAACAAGGTCCCAGGCTAGCTGTGTGACCTTAACAAGTCACTCAGCCACCTCAAACCTGTTTCCTTATCTGCCAAGATGGGGCTAGTTCTTGGCTTATTTACTCCACTGGGCTGTTAAAAGATGAAACAAGATAACGTTTGTAAAAATGGTTTGAGGAAGTATAAAGCACTGCAGAAGTATAAGGAAGACAAAAGGGGGGGGGGGAAGCATTAAAAAAAAGAAAAAGTATAAGACCAGTATAACTACAGCAGAACTACAGTCTTCAGAGCTTGTTGAGGCATCGGGATCAGACTGGAAGATCCTAAATCTTTTTATGAAAGTGACTAGCTGAAGAGTTGCTTGAAGACTCTGTCCACCAAATATCAACAAGGCAAGGACAGGTGGCCCCTGCTGCTCCCCCTGGCTGTCTTCCCCTACAGGCCTCTGCCCCCTTTTGCAATAAAATGACCCAGATGCTGCAGGCTGGCAGTGCCATCTCAGGTTTCAGTGCAGGTTTATTTCAGTTTTATATTTTATTCCAGGCAAGTGCTTATTACATGGATATTATTCATGTCTCAATACCTAAGGTCTTAGAGCATGAACAGCTACTAGAATACAGTTCAATAGTAAAAATACAATATGTACAAAATTAGGGTTTTTTTTAGGTTTTTTTTTTTTTTTTCCCACACAGCAGATGTATCCAAACACATAAAAATCTCTACAGTCTGGGGTCGCTACAGTTTATATTTCAGGAAACGGAGACACAGTGACCGAGTCCTCACTGTAAACAAGGGCCACCTCTTTGGGGTTTTGGGGTGGGACCCTGGGATTGGGGGAGCTGTTCCTGGAGACAGTAGGGGTTATGGTGACCCCTCAATTACCCTCCAGGCATTCCCTGCCCTTCTTTGGCCCCCCAAGGAACCAACCTCCCCCCCTCCCCGAGGTAAAGACTCCCAGCCAGTGAGCCACTCTGAACATCAAAAGGTAAAACACGCATGAGAGGTAAGATATGTGTGCGTGTGTGTGTGTGTGTGTGTGTGTGTTTGTCCCAGGCTGGAAGGGCTAGGGAGGGAACGGACAGGCAGTCCCACTGGGTGAGGAAAGATGTGGTCCTGACAGCTCTCGGAGGGGAGATGCCCAAGGAAGTGCTGGGTGGTGGCTGCCCACTTGGGCACACAGCATCACAGCATTCACAAACAGCAACAGAAACAACAGCAACAACACCCATCGTCACCAATCTGGACATAGTCATTCGGCACTAGATTTGGAGGCCCCCACTGCTGGGGGTCAGGGAGGGGAGGGGTGGCGGGTGGATGATGAGGTATCTGTGCAGGCCGAGGGGCCACTGGCCTCAGGATGCAAGGAGAGGGGAACAGGCTGAGGGGAGGGTGGGTTCGCCAAAGCTGCTCTGATTGTTCCTGGAGTGTCGGGCCTGCCCCAGACTCCCCCTGCTCTTTTCACTGTCACAATGGGAACAGCAAAGCCGGCTCCCCTGAGAGCCAAGGTATCTGGTGAAGGGGGCTGCAGCTGCAGAATGGCGGCAGGCCAGTGAGATGGGACTACTGCGCTGGGGTGGGCACAGGATTCCCTCCCACAGGCCATCCCTTTCCCCACCCCAGGAGAGGCAAATGAGAATAACAGCTCCAGGGAGGTCTCCAGGACCAGGAAGGAACTGAAAGGAAGTTCCTAGGCATTGAAGGAGTCTTCATTTCAAGGGAGAATCTATTCAAGACCTCTGCTGGTCTCAGAAGACCCTGAACTCTCCTCTCCAGGCCCCCTCAACTGCCTAGCCCACTGCCCCAGCCCATCAGGCAAGGGTCACACCCAGGGACAATCACTTCCCTACCCCCGCCACACACACCGAAAGGCCATTAGTGTGGGTCCAGGTGGGGAGCTGAGTGTGCACGCGTGTAACTGAGCGTGTTTGACACAAGGCCACTTGCAGTAAATACCCACATAAAAAGAGAAGCCAGCCTGCCAAGGCAGAGGGGGAAAGCAGCATTCCCTAACATAGGACCCCCTTACTCCTCCCCACCCCAAGCTCAGTCCTGTCCTTGATCTAACTGACCATTTCTCAGAGGAAAGTGGTGATGCACAGCAGCCCCCACCAGAGAGGGGACTCAAAATTGCCCACTGGAGAAAGGGGAGTGGTCCAGGCCAGAGATGACAGTAGAGGCTGGAGCAGCAGCAGCCCCCCACCATAGCCACTACACCCCAACTCTGCCTGCCCCCTTCTCCACAGGTCGCCAGAGCCTGTTTGGGGAGGGATTTAGGGTTTTATACAAGCCCCTAGATTTCAACTTCCTGATGCCTCAAACAATGTGACTTCTAGGCTCCTGGAACCAAGGCCAGGTTCTGGTCCATGTCTCCCAAACTGCAGGAGGCATCCAAACCCAGACAGCCAGGCCCACCTATCCCTTGGGGGAGTGCACAGCACTGAGCAGAATTCAGGGAACCAGGGGAGTGTCCACTAGACAGGGCCCCTTCTCACTGCTTTTTGGAAGTCAAGAGCCAAGCCCAGGGATGGAAATAGAGGTCCAGAGTAGCTCTCCTCCTATCCAGACCCAGGCTTTTGGGGACAGGGATGGGAGGCCAGACAGCCAAGCCCCTTCTTCCCTACCCTCACCCTCAGACTGCCTTCCTGAAGTCAGAAGTCCAGTAGCAGAGGTTGGGGGACAGGGGACAGAGCTTAGGTTTGGTTTATTGTTGATACAGAATCACTCATTATAAATAGTTTCTACTGTAATAAATCACAGTGACAACAACGGGGTCAGTGAGCCTCACGCTGTGGGACACCCACCTTTCTGGGTAGGACTCCAGACCAACTACTTCCTAGAATCGGTCACCTGTACTCAGAGCAGGACCCCTCACACCCCACCCCACCCCCTGCCAGTCCCCAGATTTCTGGGCTAATTGGCTTCAGTTCTGCTTCCCTCGTTTCCCCTCCAAAGGCCTGGGAAGAGAACACTGAGGCTCAGGAGAGGAGGCCTGGGCACTCAGCCACCTCACCGAACAGCAATAGCAGCAGCAGCACAGGAAGATGGGCAGGGCAGGGGAGAAGTCAGAGAACAAGACGTCCACATCACACTGATTTCAGGGAACAGGGTAGGGTGGCAGGAATGGCATTGAGGCCGGCACCGGGCTGGACAGGTGGCTTGTTCACCAGACTGTCTCTCATCAGTCATTCTAAGTCCCAAGGCAGCAGGATAACCCCCTGCCCTGTGCCCAACTGCCTGGGGCAGTCCCTCCCACCCCTGGCTCAGAGTCTCTGCACCCCCTTCCCCTAGGAGGCCTGGGGGTGGGTGCGGGTGGGGCAGGCCTGGGCCTGGCTGGAATGTGTGGAGCTGGTGGGTAGGAGAGTGGGGGACAGGTCCCCTGCCCTGCCCCCATTGGGGGCCTGAGTGACCTCGTCCTCAAGCCAGCTTGAGCGTGCTGACCGGGAAGGAGGGCATGGTGACCATTGTCACAGGATTGAGCACTGTCTGGCCCACCAGCTGGGGGTGGTGCACCACCTGAGCCCCCATGGCTGGCTTTGCCATGACAGTGGCTGGAGGCCCCAGCCCAGCTGTGCCATTCACTTGCTGGTGAGAGAGGGTGTGGGCGATGTGGCTAACTGCCACGGGCTGGCTTACCGCCACAGGCTGCGGGTACAAGGGCAGCTGGGAGCCAAGGTGGGCCACATGGTTGAGGGTGGCAGGGTGCACTGTGATGTGGCCAATGGGGGGTGTGGCAGGTGCCAGCTGCACAGCAGGGCTGGGGGCCGAAGGGGCGATGTGGGCAATGTGCTTGCCACCCGGCCCCTGTAGAACGTGGTTCACAGTCTGGATGACTGAGGCATGGGTGGTGGCCGTGTGGGCGATGACCGTGGAGCTGCCCCCCGCCGTGGCCACAAGATGGGCCGGAGCTGGCACCAGCGTCTGGGCAGGGGCTGCCGGTGGGGGAGGAGGGGCCGGCAGAGGAGTCTTCTGTGGTGGCTGCTGCTGCTGCACAGGGAGGTGGGCAGGAGACAGGGCCACTGGGTGGGGGTGGGGGTGTGAGTGGGGAGGTAAAGGTGCAGGGACAGTGTTGGGGGGTGGCAGGGTGGACTTCAGCAGCTCCGGCTGGGGACGATGGCTCAGCTTAGGTGGGCACAGGTCCGCCCGGTCCTCCTCCATGTCCTCATCTATGTTGTCTTCACCCTCTGTGGGGGAACATGGGGCAGGGAGCAGATCAGAAGTGCTTGGGAAACAAATGGTTGGAGCCGCAGTGCTCATAGGTTGGGGATATGATGGGGCTGGGTGGAGGGTGTCTTTACTAGCAGGCAAGAGCCTGGCGGGAGGCTGGAATTTGAGGTACAGGGGCAGCATGTTGAGGATGGGGGGGCCAGGGCTCACCAGAGGCTGTCGAGGTGGAGGCCTGGTCGTCCTCGGGCTGGCCTGTCTGCCGGAGCACTCGGTCAATCTCCAGCATGTCCATCCACTGGCTCAGCTCATGCTTCAGCTCCGCTAGCCGCTGCTGCGTGGCAATCTTCTCCCGAGCCAGCCGCTCCATCTCATGCTCGTACTCCTTCTCCTTCCTCTTCAAGGACTGAGGGACAGGGCAAGGGACAGCAGGACATGTGAGCAGCAGCCACGGGGCCCACGGTATCTCAAAACTTCTATCCACATCAGCCAGCCAACAGGTCAAGTCTGCAGCAACCAGGAGGCCCAGCCTGACCACACCTCCCTCCTGGTCCACGGCTCTGGCCAGTGAGGCCCAGCGTCCCAGGAAAGACAGCACAGATCCCGGTCAGCCCTGACCCAAGTACAGGGGCCCTTCCCCACTGATCATATCAATTCTGTCCTGAGGGGATTCCCAGCCTCTTGTCTCCTCCTCGCAGCCTCCCCACTTCCCAGTCCCACCCAGTGGAGCCTCCACCAGTGTTCTGCTCAGTCACAGATGCCACAAGCTACCCTCCTGGGAACCCACTCCCCAGAGAAGTCCAAACAATCCTGCACTTCTTGCTACTTCACCATTCACTTGTTTCCTTGGTAACTTCAATGTCCTTGGAGGATGACCCACTAAACTTTGTGACACCAGCCCTCCCCATTTCACATCCATAACCTGCTTATGTCTCCCCCAGCAGCTGCTGGCTCCACACCTCCTCTCCCACCTCCTGGGCTATTCCCCACGGTGCCACCTGCGCTGCTGCGACAATGCTGTTTACATACCTCTCCCCACCTCTCCTTCCTACCACTCTCCCCACAGCCCTCCAGACTCCCTAGGCTGCTGAACAATCCCCCAGCCCGGGAATGTGCCTCCCCTCTCCGACATTTATTCCTGAGCTGCACTGATCAATGAGAAATGGCTCTTGGGGTCCCAACATCCCCCACCGACTGACTGAGCATGCCTGGAGAGGTTTCTCCAAGGTTCCAGGCCAGCCCTCCCCCCATGATGCTGATGCTGCCTCTTCACTGAGAACACCAGGAGAGCGCTCCCTACCCCACACAGCGCTGACGTCTCGCCTTACACACTGTGGCACTGCCCCCCTCGCATGAGGCTCTCCAAGCTTATTAGCAGCTCCAAAAGGCCAGCTTGTGTCCCACTTTTGAGCTCCTTTCCACACCAGAAGTCTTTCCTGTGATCTCCTGACCCTGAAACTTTATTAATCGACTGTTCTAAGTCTCACCCCTGTTGGCAGCTTCTCCCCACCTAGGCATGTCCTGACCACTGGGTTCACCAGACAATGGAGACACTCCTGTCCTTGCTGACCCTTGAGTTCCTTTCTTGACCTGCTCCTGAGCTCCCAGCTTCCAAGGCGTGCCAATCACATCCAAGTGCTGAGCCCATGGGGCTCTTCACACACCAACCTCAACAGCTTGTCTTAGCTTTCCTCTCTGGAACCTGTCTGCAACCACATACCTGAGCATTTTTGGGAGACTGTCAGGTCGCACTTAATCAGACACTGGCTCATATGACCAATGAAATATTTTATGTGTTATGTTTTGTCTTCCACCTCATCACACACTGTGAGTGAAGGCAAGGACTGTTTTATAGTTCATTTATATCCTCGACCCCACCAGTGGCAGGGAGAGCTATGTACAGCGTGCTTACTCAGCCCCAGGAGAAGGGTCTGTGCGGGTGCTGCCCCTGCTTCCTGGCGAGCATGTTAATTCCCACCTCCATCCAGGGAGAATCACAGTAACCCACCAGACTGGAGTTGCCCCCTCTTCCAAGCCCTAGGGGCAGTTTTGCTGTATTGTAGCAGCTTTTCCTGGATGGGCATGGAAATGTCTTCAACTCTACCCACCAACTAGGCCCAACTTCCCCACACTCCCTCCAGCAGCCCCAACTCTTTGCATTTCTGACCACACCGGCTAGAGATGCCTCAAACCATTAATGCCTGTGACACACAACCCAGATACAGCCGGGTTCTGTACTGGCCTGAAACCTAGGTGCTTGACACTTGTCGCCAATCCCAGGCCATACAAAGCCCCCCTCTGTCATCCTAGCTTTGAGTTTAACCTGCTTCTCCCCACATTTTTGCTAAAAAGATAGAAAAGACCTCCCCTTCCCCTACACACATGCACACACCTATGTGGCTTCTCACCTGGTTCTACCCCTGAGAGGCCAGGGCGGGACATGACATCAGATGAGGCCACATCAACAACAGGCTCATGGTGAGTCAGCCCTCACTAGAACACGACTACTTGAGGCTGGAGGAGGCCATCCTGAACTCTACCCACTTGCAAGGAGGCTAGACTTCTGGGTTAGGGAGAGAGAATGTCAGGGGCCCAAATCTCTCCCCACCTAGGCCAGTTCTCCACAGGCCTAGAGGCCCCTGCAGTTTCCCCAGGGTCTAACTTTAGTCCACAATGCCTCCTTTTAAACCCATGTCCTTTCTGTGACTACCTGATACCTGGTTAGGTACCTGCTTACTTCTCTTCCTGTCTCTACCTACTTTACTGTGACTTTCTTCAAATCCTTTCCTATCTCCAAGCCATTCTAGAATCTGGCTGTGTGCTACCCCCTTCCCACAGCTTCCTGCTCTCAGCATACAACCAAAGTCCTCAGTCTACACGGCCCCATGGTCTCTCCAAAACCAATTTTCCACTCTTGTCTAGTGCCTGCTGCTCCTATCGCTGCAGGGCAACCCTCCCGACTATCTTTTACTTCCCAAAATGCATCCTGCTCCCTCCTGCTGGAGAAACTTTGGCCTGTGCTGGGCTCCCTGCTTTCTACCTTGCCTAGTTCACCCCAACTTCGCCTGCAGGTCTCAACTCAAATGTTCTTTCCTCAGCAATGACTTCCCTACCTCCCCAGAACAGATCCTGCCATCCTTGTCCCTATTACACTTCCAAGGCATGGTCTTTTGTATGGTTACTTGTTTATAACCTGCCGCAAGGCCAAGCCTAAAAGGATAGAGGCCCACAGTTTTTTCTTTGCACTCCACTATATCCTCAGAAGCAGACGCAGAGCCTGGTTAGTGCCTGAATGAATAAATGAATGAGCGAAGGATTTATAGAGTCCTGTAAGTTTTCTACTGCTTCTGCTTCTACTACACCAGGACAAGTATTCCTTATGGAAAGCCTGGTGTCCACCCGCTTTCTACTCAGTCCAGGCCCAGGTCCTAAGGAGCTTCACTCAGCTACTTCCACTGAGTCTGTTTCTGAATTATTCAAATCCGAATGTTATACAAGGCTCTCCTCCCTAAGTGTGTATATAAAAAGAGGAATTCGCCATTCCATCTTTCCTATTTCTCAATAATAATTCCTATTAAGCTAATGTTTAGAATACTAAGAATTACTTGCATAACAATCTCAGTTAATCCTTCTACCATCCCTATGACAAAAGTACTATTATTTTTTCACATTTGACATCATCCTATAGGAAAGTTTCATAGAAAATGTCATAGCATACAAACAGAGACTTACTAAGAGGCCTTATGATAGAAGGCAAATTATACCCAAGCCCAAGTTCTACAAAAACATCCTAGAATAAACCACCTGGCCTTTCACAGCCTCCCGGGGACCCTAAGAAACCCGAGGCACCCCCACTCCCGGGCCATTCGGGCCGCAGGCGAGGCCCCGCCCCTCCCGGAGCACGCGCGCACCCACGCGGACCCGGCTTTGCTGCGTCACTCTCGGCAGGCCTCACCCTCTCTCCGCGCGCTCGGGCGCCCCGCCCCCCTCCGGGCCCAGCCAATCCAAGAGCCCGGCCCCGCCCCCCTGGCTGCCGGGAAGCCGCTAGGCGGCGCGCCAGCCCCACCCCCTCGCCAGGAGGGCGGACGGAAGAGCGCGAATTGGGCGGAGGAGGGGAGGGAGTCGCGGCTGGGAGCAGTCGCGAAGCAGCGCCTCCGCCGCCAAGGAAGTCAGGCTCCGGTTACCTCAGGGATGTGACCCCGCAGTCGAGGCCGGGGGAGGGGTGGCGTCCGGCGCTAGCTCCAGGCCCGGTGGGACCTTCTTTGCCGCCCCCTCCCACAGAGGTCATGACACCGCCCAGCACCCCAAAGTTTACCAAGTGGCCCGGCAGGGAGACCCCGAGGCTCACCCCGCCCTCGCCCCGCGCAGGCAGGAAGCCCTAAGTCCCTCCCAGTCCCCAACGGCTCCTCGACTCCGCGGCAGCCGAGCGTGGCCGCCCGCCCCATCCCCCACAGCCTTCTTCCCGGCACGCGGAACCCACAGCCGGTTTCCAGGGAAACCGAAACTCCGGGCCGTCATGGCAACTGTTTTATCTGGCAGCCCCCCTTCGGTACTGCGGAGAGGACCCCGCCTTTTTCTCTCTTAACGCCAGGCAGAAGGAAAGCCTAATTGCCCAAGGTTCGGTGACCCTGGGGCTTTTTATCCCCCAGACTGCTGCATTCCCCCCCACCACCACGTTCAACCCTGAGACTCGGGTCGTGGCACCTCGATGCGCTCACTGAAAGGATCTTAGTGCTGGGGTACAAGTGGGGGGCCTCACCGCGTGCCGCGGTGTGCCGGAGACCACGCCCAGGGGCACCCCCACCCCCAACTAGCGACAGACGTTCCGACGAATCGGGGTTCCCGCCCAGGACTGCGGGCAGGTTGGAGGTGCGGGACGCTCCACGCCCTTCTGGCCGCGGGTGCACTGACGCGGAACGCGGGTTTTACACCGAGCGAGCAGAGAGCGCGCGCCTCCCCGGGCCCGGGGACGCCGAGGGTGCGGGTATCGCACCGACGCCAGGGATCCGCGGAGCAGCCAGGCGGGGGA
>NW_007726312.1:9219-57046 GCF_000696425.1 Galeopterus variegatus | reverse complement strand
TGGGGAGAGGGAGCGAGCGCCCGTCAGCCAGCGCCGGGGTCGGGGGTGGGGGCGGGGAGGCCCAAGTGGAGCTGGGGGCCGAGGGCGGGGCGAGTCCCGGGAGCGGGCGGGGCGGGCCCAGAGTCACACACGCACGCACACACACCTGTTCTTCTCCAATTTGTTGTGGACTTCTCTGGTTCCGATCCTGAAACCCAGACAGACAGGAGGCTCAGGGAGGAGGACCCGATTAGGCGGCCTTCCTGACCCCCGCCGCCATCCCCCAAACGCCACAAACTTTTTGTCTCCAACATTCTCTCTCTATAAAAGCAGCAATGGAAGGGAGGTGTTCGCTCTGTGCCGTGTCACGTCCACCCTTGGAGGGTACATCTATGTTCATAATCCACAAGCCCCGCAACCCTCCATGCCACCTGTCCGACGGTGAGGACACAAGGGCTCCTGCCTGGGACTCAAGCAGCTGGTTAACCCCAGCCCTCACTCAGAGGCCCATACTCCAATACTCGGTCCAGAGGCCTGGAAATGCCATAAACCCCAGCCTTGGAGGGAGTCAGAGAACACAGAAGCCTGAGAACACCACAGGGCAACGGCCATTCATTCCCGGGATAGAGATGGGCACAGTGAGAATGTGTCCAAATACAGGAGGCGCTTCTGGGATGGGGAGGCAGGACATGCCTCTTGCACACGCAGCCCAGGTGGTGGACGGTTCTCCTCTCCAGCCCACCAGCCCCGACTCTGCCACACCTCACTCACCCCCCAGGCCTCTTCTTCTGTTCGCTGGATTTGACTTCTTCAGCTGGTGCCAACTTCAGGGTCCCAAGCGTGGGTGGGGGTGGTTGCTGGGGGGCCAGGTGAGGCTGGACTCCAGGGTGTGGTGCTATGGTCAGGATGGGCGTGGGTAGGGGCTGCAAAGGCTTGGGGCTGCCAGTGGGTGGAACGGTAGTCTTCGAGTCTGGCAGAAGTGGAGCAGGGGTGGGTACCTGCGGCCTTGTGGGCAGGGGGGCAGGCTCCTTAATGCTGAGTCCAGGGGTGCTGACCAGGGCCGGCTGACGAGGTGCCAGGGGCAGTGGCTGGGCTGCAGGGGGCAGTGGTGGGGCTGGGGGCAGTGGCTGAGGGGAGTTGGTCACTACAGGAATAGGAATGACAGTCAGTGGGGTGGGGGTGGCAAGTGGTGGTGGGGGTGCTGGTGGGGGTGCCGGTGGGGACAGAGGCAGAGGTGGTGCCTCGATGCGGGGCTCCTCTACCGGCAGGGCATGTGCCAGCCTAGCCAGGCTACTGGCCTTCTTCTGCTCCTGCTCCCGCTCCAAGCGAAGCCGCTCCTGCTCCTCTACGCAGAGAGAACACAAGGGGTGTCTCAGCGGGGCCGATGGTCCTGGGCCCCAGCTTCTCCTGTCCAACCCTCACCCAGCCTCTGCCCCTATCCCAATCAGTGCACAGGGACACCCCTGACCAGCCTGAGACCCCACAACTACCCCTCCACATCCAGCAAGGCACTGGGGTAATGGAAGGTGCTGGGGAAGATTGAGGGGGTAGGCAGGTGATGAACAAGAAGGGTCAGGAGTAACAGGGCCAAAGAGACCAGAGTCACAGATGAGGAGGGCAGAGGCCAGTCCACAAAAGACTTCACAGACCACCTTGGGAGAAAGGAGGGGGCGCCAACAGACCACAGCTTCTGTGGAAGGCCTTCAACAATATTTACCAAACACCTCCTAGAGGGCAGGCAGTACCTTCATTTCACAGATGAGATCAGTGAAGCTCAGAGAGGCAAAGTGATTAGTTGAGGGTCACACAGAAGCTCCTGACACCTGGTCGGAGGCCCTGTACTTACTGTGCCAACATATGCTCACTAGGTATCTTCTCACACTCACACCCGTTGGATCCTTACAAGACCCACATCACAGGCAGGGGAGGAACATCACCTTCACTTCACACATGAGGAATGGCCCTGACTACTGACTCCAAAGGCTAGGACCCAATGCCTGTTTTCTTTCTTTTTTTAAAAAAAGATGACCGGTAAGGGGATCTCAACCCTTGGCTTGGTGTTGTCAGCACCACGCTCAGCCAGTGAGCAAACCGGCCATCCCTATATAGGATCCGAACCCGCGGACTTGGTGTTATCAGCACCGCACTCTCCCGAGTGAGCCACGGGCTGGCCTCCCAATGCCTGTTTTCTTCAAGGACCATTCAATAAACCCACTTGCTTTCTCTCTGCTCCTTCCCGTGCTAGAACTCATTTCTCCCAACACCCCCCCTCCCCGTCCCCACCAGCAGCAGCAGCAGCACAAACTGAGCTCTTTAACGGGGTCCGGCAGAGCAATGGGCTCAGGCAACCTTCACCTCATCGGTTCAGCATCTCTGCTGAAAGCCCAGCAGGGATGTGATGCCTGCTCAGGAGCTGGCTGAGAACAGGGGAAGGGAAGAGGGCCCTTTCCTGATCCAGAGACCCCTCTCTATCATTCCAGTACCCCACCATGCCGGTTCCCCATCTACAGGGCTGGGCCAGGCCCTCCTGAGTGTATGCAGCCCCCAGGCGAGAGAGCAGGCTGGACAACCAGCCCTCTCCTGCCCTGGATTCACCACTTGCTGACTAACAGAGCTGACAGCACTGTTGGTGGACACGCCCCAAACACGCCACCCCACATGGGGTGGGGCTGGGGTACAAAACTGGCTAAGTCCCCTCTAGGGATTAGGGCAACAACCTCCCACTGTGTCTTACTGGCTCAGAGGCCCCAGAAAATCTGAGGCCTGGGTGGGATGGCGGGGTAGGGGGGCTTTGGCCAATCAGCAGCTTGAGTGTGAGCCAGGCCTGCTCCCAGCACCTCCCTCCTGCGGAGAGGAACAGACGAGGAGGAAGTAGAGGGGAAGTGTTCTGAGAGGGGAGCACTCAGTGGTTTCCCAGCAGCCAGAGTTCAGGAGTGGGCCTCTTCCATATCTCCCCAGCCCTTCACCAAGGGGAGGTGCAGGCTGGCTCCAAGGAGAGCAGGCCCTGCTCTCCCAAGCCTATGTTACAGACCCGGAGAAAACCAGCTCTCTGTGCTCCAGCTTCCCACAAACCACACCAGCCAAGAAGCCTGCTGAGTTCCAGCTACAGAACCCTTCTCAGGCCTGGCCTGGGACCCCCCAGGGTCATTCCCCATCTCAACCTACTCCCAAGACAAGACCCTCCAGCTCAGGACCCAACATAGCACCCAGCTCCATTCCTTTGACTGACCCAGGACCTAAGCTTTCACTGGCCTTGGGGCCACGCTCTACAGGCAGAAGGACAGACAGGGCCCCAAGTCCCAAGAACAGGTGCCCTGGGGACCCAGACTACAGACAAACCCCACATTCCCCACTTTTTTTTTTTTTTTTTAAAGATGACTGGGTCTTGACTTGGTGTTGTCAGCACCATGCTCACCCAGTGAGCTAACCGGCCATCCCTATGTGGGATCCGAACCCTTGGCCTTGGTGTTATCAGCACCGCACTCTCCCGAGTGAGCCACAGGGCCGGCCCATTCCCCACATTTTAAAGTAACTCCAAAGCTCACCAAGGATATGGCAACCTCCTTCTTTCCTCATTCCCAGAATCAGACAGGTACGACCCACAAGTGCCAGGAAGGAGCCCCGTGAATGGCAAAGTTCTATCACACCTGGACCAGCATAGTAACGCTTGACTGGTGGTGAAGAAGAGGGGGTGCCCCACGCCAGATCCGGCTCACCAAAGCTTCCTGCTCCCCCCTCCAGCTCTGACCCATCCCCCACCCAGCAGCGACCCTCTCCCTGTGCATTGGAAAGGGGGAGACAAACTGTTGAGCGCTGGGACCTCCCTCAGGAGCAATCTGTGTTTAGCCTCTTTAAAAGAAGGTGCTGCCCACAGGTACACTCTTTCACTCACATACATGCACATACATACTCCGGCACCCTCTCTAGACTCTATCCAGAGGCTGCCCCCAAAGAATTTAGCACGACCACTCTGGGGTGACCAAGAAGCTGAGGCTTCGCCCCCAATCAAGGGCACGACACTGTGGTCCCTTCAACCTTCTCAAGCTGTGGCCTCAGCATGCACAGGAATTCTTCCCTTCTACGTGCTAACAGGGAGCTAGAGGGGCCTCTGGACACTCCAGCCAGCTCCCTCCAATCAAGATAGAAGAGAGTTCCATCCAAGCCACCTCCGCAACTCCTAGAAATGACCAGGCCAGGCCCTCCTGCTAAGCACCAGAATGGCTTTGCCCTTTCCCTCTCTTCCCTCTCTCACACACTCACCTGCACGCACATCCTCAGGTTCATCATGTGGGCAAACTGCTGGTGTAGGTCAGGAGACCCACCATTGAGGTTGAAAGGGGGAATAGACAAGAGGACCCCTGTTCAGAGCTGACCATCAGGTAAATACCCCAAGAATGCAGTTCTGGTCAGCAGGTTCACGTGCCACCCCCTTCTCTCCCATTCTTCCTGCACCAGATCAAAGGACAGAAGCTCAGGAGGGAGAAGAAAATAAATTCTGGAGATTGAACTGCTGGGACTGGGTCTAGCCATCTGTACATTAGTTTTTGGAGTGGATCTGGCTTTCCTGCACCCACCCATCCCCGAAGACCCCCGACCCAGCACCAAGAAGCTCTGGCTGGGCAGCTTCTTAGGAGAGGACCTTTCCTGGGTTTCTTCACAGTGCTGCATAGATCTACCCCTTCTATCTAGCTGGTCAGCTCTGGGCTTACTTATTTGGGAAAGAGTGGGAAGAATGACAGTGGGACTCTTTCTCCCTTCCCCATGTGGCCGACCAGCCTGAAGGTAAGGAGAGGGTGAAGTGAGCGTTTTCTGGCGGCAATAGCTGGGTCGATCCTCATCACCTCTAGCACAGTGCCTGGTACACAGTGGGGACACAATAGGTGTTCTTGAATTTCATTGTGTTAATAGTGGCAGCAGGTGATTCAGTCTCTCCAAACCTTGTGCACTCTTCCCCTCCTCCCCCGCCCCCACCCCCCACCCCCCGCTACCGGACCCGCACGCAGGACATTCCCGGTCACCACCAACACTGTCCATTGCCTGACCCTGCTCTGGACCCCAAAAACAAGGGGGAGGGGTATTTGGGCGGATGTCTCAGCCGACCAGTTCTGCAAAACCCTAGTATCTGGGTCTCACATATCTCTAGTGACTCTTGACCTTGAGAGGCCAGTCGGCCCGACCCGAGTAAGCCGGCGAACCCGCAACTCCCCCGCCCCTTGCCCGCCGCCGCCGCGGCGGCACACGCTGCAGGCGCGCGCGCGCACACAACACACACTACTACCTCCTGCATGACTCATCATTGAAGCAACAATAGGCAGAGAGAAAGGAAAGGAGGGCGAAGCACTCTCTCCACCACAACCAGCCCTGCCGAGGGGTTCTGGGGCGGCAGGGAGGGCAAAGGAATCCCCGGGAACTGCACACACACCGTTCCAGGGCTGAGGCTCTCGCAGCAGTCTGGAAAACGGAGGTCTTTTCCCCCAGTCCCCATTTCTGCAGCACCCTGCAGCTAGGGACCACCAGCTAGGACGCATGGGGATAGGCAGCATGAAAATCCTCATCTCCTCCCTGTCGAAGGAACACCAAAGTTTGCCTCTTCTCAGCCAGGCTTATTCCAGTGTTGCCAGGGGTGTTGTCAAGAGGGCCTGGAGAGAACGTTTTGGGGGTCAGTGGGAAGATGTGAGCTCTAAATGTCTTGTCGCCCTGAGATTCTGAGGGTTTCCCTAGCCTCAGGTTCAAAACCAGGAGGTTTGGGGTTAGAACGGACAGGTGGACTCGGCTCCTCTTTCGCAGGGCAAAGGCTCTCTCCCTGGGAGCTGCCCAGAGGTCAGGGCTCGAGCTCCGGCCCAACCCGACGTAAGGCCCCTCGCCGGCCCCGCCCCCGGCCGATTGCGAGGCGAGGAGGAGGGGCCGGGCCGGGCCGTCCCCAGCGGGAGTGTCCCCGGTGCACGTGGTCGGGGGCGGGGCCCGGCCACGTCACCACCCGGTGTAACCAACGGGCTTGGAACGCAGGCACACGCAACATTCCAGCCGAGAGCGGGTTTGGAACGCGCAGACACGCCACATTCCACACCGGCTAAAGCGGGGCGCAGCGAGGGGTCCCGGGGGCTGTCCCCAGCGGCCCGCGGGCCATTTCTCAGACTCCCAATTAGCCCGGCTCTCACCCAAACCCCTGACGCGCGACCCAGCCCAGCTCTGGGAGGCGGGGTCAGGCGGGGCTGGCCAGGATCATAAGACACGCGATGTCATTTCATTCTGCAAAGGCCGCCTCCGCCCCAAGCGGCGTGTAGATCTGCCAGGAGCGCCCCCCGCACCCTCCCCACGGGGCTAGGGAAGCCGGAGAGCAGCTCGGCGTAGAGTAATTCTCACTCCCACTCCGTTACACACACGCCCACTCGTGTGCTCTACACACGCCCGTGCACACGTCCGTTCATTCGCTCTCCCCGAGGTTCACATCACACATCCCCCGTGCACACACGCACGCACACACGGGTCTGCCACCCCCAAGCAACATCATTCCTTACCCCAGCCCCCGACTCACACATCCTCACCGCCAGCAAGGATGCCGCTGGCCCACGCGAAAGGAGTCCCCCACAGAAAGTGCACGGGGGTGCCAGGTAGCTGAGGTGGCGCCCGCAGGCGCCGGGTCCCTCGCTGCGTTAATGAATTCATTAATTAATTCTACTGCCCACATCACGCCTCCCCGGGCGGCGACTCTTGCGGGGAGCCGTGCATTGCCCGGCTCGCGGGGGCTCGGAAGGGGGCCTGCCCGCGGTTTCGCGTGGGTTCGGGAACCGAGGTCACTCGCCTCCCCTTCCCCGGTGCCCCAGGGGCCCGGCCCGGCCGCTCACCACGTGCTCTCTGTTGTTGCTGCGCTTGCCATTCCAGGAAGCGGGCCGCCTCCAGTAGCGTCTCTATGCTCATCGCGTCGAGAGCTGCCGGGGACGCGCCGGGGCCGAGGCTGCGGCCCGCGAGCCAGGCACAGGTCAGGCTGGCGGGCAGGCAGGAGGGAGGGATCAGTTCCGGGGGGCGACAGGGCTGGGCAGCGCAGCGCACTCCGCAGGGAGGAACGGGGAGCAAAATCAATGTCTCCCCAAATATTTGCAAAAGATAAATTTGCAAATTTAAAAAAATTGGATGCAAAAAAAAAAGCGGCGCTGCCTCCCTCTTTCCTCTCCCTCTCTTCCTCCTTTCTAATGCCTCCCGCCCCGCGGCCCCCGGGAGTCCCGCCGACAAGAAAGGGCTTTGCAACAAGATGGCGAGGAGGCACCGACACACACAACAAGGGAAGGAGCCGCGCTGCCCCCGGCCGCCGCCCCCGCTACTACACCGGGGCCGCAGCCAAAGCCTGGACCGGAGCCCCCGCCCGCAGGGCCGCGGCGTCTGTCGGGTGGAGGGGCGGGGTCCTGCGCGGGCTGGCCCCGCCCACCACAGACGGCGCGCGCACACTTGGCCCGGGTGGGGGTGGGAGGAGATCGGGTCAGGTTTGCGCGCCCTATTTCCGCTTTCTCGCCATGCCCCGCCCCGACTGCAAGCCGCGAGTTGAGCAGGGACAGGGTGTTTGGGTCATTCACGGAGAAATCTGTCCTGCTGGAGGGAAGAATGAGTGGAAAATTCAAGACATCAGCTCATATACGGATATTCCAGGTCAGGGAAACCTTAAGATAACAGGGACTGGCCTGACTCCTGGGCTTCCGTTCCCCACCCACACGCGACCTAAATCCCGCAACCACCCGGCTGTCGCAATTCCCCCGGGACCCGCCCCTGGGCGGAGCTGACAGCAGGAGACTGCTGGAGGAATAGCGGAGGAAGCGGAGTGGCGATCCGGCTCCGCGTTTTTCCTCCGTTCCTCCCCCCGCAGTGCGTTAGCATCCTATTAGGCGATGTCATCGGGCCGCGGGCCAATGGGCGGGCAGGACAACACGGCATGGAGCAGCTCCACATGGACACCCCGCGCCGCCAGCCTTCTGTTTAAAGGGCCAGTGCCTGCGGGGTTACATTCGCGGGTGCGGACGGGGACCGCTGGGTGAACGTAGGGTGGGAGCCCTAAAGGGGAATCCCGTAGTCGTGCCCTGGCCTAGCCTTTACTATTCATATCTCTCCATTTAAAACCAAATGTGTCTCTTTCCTTCCCCTAAACTCGTCTTTGTCCACGCGTGTCTGATCTGGGTGGAGACTCCGACTGTGCCAGCCCAGAGGCCATCCTTTGCTCTGGGGCCGGGGCGGGGGGCGGCTAAAGCGAAGAGTCCACAACCCAGGCCAAGGGGCGTGGCCAAAATCAGGAACCACAACGTGGAGGGCGGAAGCCAGGCGCTCCCAGCGGCGGGGCGACAGAGGCCACGGGCGGGGCCGCTGTTTCTGGCTTTAACCGCGCTCCCGCTAGGGCGGGGAGCCCGCGCTGGCGCGCCTGCTCGCCTCTTGCTGGCGCTGGTCTTTAGGGGCGCCCTGGGTACAATCAGAAAGTTAGATGTTTGAGGCCAGCTTGCCCAAATCCCCTCACTTCACAGATAAGCAAACTGAGGCCCAGAGATGGGAAGGGACTTGTCTAAAGTCATTCAGTATTCCAACTGCTCCTTGCCCCGTAGGGAGGAGAATTTGTCCCCACAGAGGGCTCTGAAGGCAGTTCTGGGGCAGGGCACCTAATTTTATAAAAGACAGGGAGGAAAGGAATATCAAACTCCCAGCAGGGGAAGGAGTCTGACCACTTAACACATTGTGATTGGGGCAATAAAAATCTCCTCCACCTGAAACCCAACCCTGCAGTTCTTTGGTGGAGGCCACACAAACCCCACTGGTTCAGTCGATAGTGACAGACACAGGCCGGCTGGAAGCGTATTTGGGACACCCTGTAGGATGTCCACTTCTGTCTAATGCTAGGTGTAGGACCTCTCAGTATTGGCTCCAGACTTAGGATCCCAAAGCCTGGGCTTCACCACACAAAGCCAGAAAGCAAACCATTTTGAGGATGGCTGAGAGGCAGCCCCCCACCCCATCCATGCTGTGCCTTCCGAGGGGTATGTTGCTATTTCAGGGACTAGCTGGAGGAGAGCTAGGAGCACAGAATGCTAGTACAAGTGAAGGCTTGGTGTCTTTACTCCTTTCCTTTGAGGGCATCACAGTGCATTCCAGGGAAAGAAAACCTGCGCAGAAGATCCTGGAAACCAAGAACCTCATGAACAGGAGGAAGGGGGCTGTTTGGCAGCCTCAGTCTACAAGGGGCTCTGGTCTTGGCGCACTTAATGCCCCAGTATCTGCGGCTGAGCATGGAGAGGTCGTTACACACACATGTCCAGATGCCTTTGCTTCTGATGAAGCTGGAGCCAAGGGGCATTAGAGCGCCACAGCCCGATTCCTCACCATGGTAGGGCTAGATCTGTGCTGGCCCTGACATTGCTTCCTTTAAGCTGTCGGCCACCTGCTACCAGTGTGGTTGGGCCTTGCCCACTCTGCACAACTAGAGAAAAGGGGAAATTTATTTATTTTTTTAAAAGATGACCGGTAACGGGATCTTAACCCTTGACTTGGTGTTGTCAGCACCATGCTCTCCCATGTGAGCAAACCAGCCATCCCTATACGGGATCCGAACCCGTGGCCTTGGTGTTAGCACCACACTCTCCCGAGTGAGCCACGGGCTGGCCTGAGAAAATGGGAAATTTAAAGGAAATATAGAGGAAGTGGTGGTGAGGGGACCCTAAACAGTATACATAATAGTGACCTGAGATAATGCTGTTGACCAGGTTCTCATTTTGTCTGGGGTCAACACTGTAGCATACTGCTCAGAGACCTACATCCAGCGTAACTTTCTGCCTTCCTCAGGTGTTCATGGCACTCACACAACTTCTAGAGGCTGAGGCTGCAGTCCAAGTTTTCTTACTCCTCTTGTCAGAGATCAGCTCTATACCATAAGTAGGCACCTCTTTGAATAGCAGTATTCTGAAGACACCTTTTCCTTCAGGGATGGGGAGGCAGGAGATAAAATTGGGGTGAACAGACTTGAATGCCAGCCTCACTGTTACACCCAATACCCCATCTGCTCCAGAGCTTAGTGGAGATGCTTGCTATTTAAAACAAACAGCCTTACTGGCTTCACATGATCATCTGTTTATTTGGGTCATACGGGGACAGCAGCCAGGGGATGTTAGGCAAAAGCAAGGGTTTAGAAAGGAGGCTTTTTCTGTGCCAGCTGCTTCCTATAGGAGACTGAAAATGGCCAAAGAGAATTTCTTATCAACCAAGGTTTCCCCAGTTGGAGAATGGACAGTGAGGGTGGGAGGTACCTACAAAGGGGGTGAGGGGAAGCATAAAAGGAGAGGGGAATGAATAGGAGGCCTGTTGAGCATTTTAGCCCCTGTTTTCCGTTCCAAGGGGGTGGAGCCAGGGTAGAAGCCAGCAATTGTATTCACTCAGGGAAAGAGAAAAGTCTTTTTGATGTTTCAGCAGAAAGGTTGGCAGATTGGGGGAATGATCCAAAGGCCAGCCATCTCCAAAAAGTTGTTCCTAGTTTCTTTATGGATTCTAGGTGCTTAGTAACTTTGGAGCAGAACAGCCTGGGTCATCCATCATTGTGCACTTTCTCATGAGAGGATTTCTATTTTCAGTCTTCCTTCTCAAGTCTTGTGCCCCCCAATGCCCAGTTCAAATCCTATTATGTCCCCCCATATTTTAATATGCTGAGCCAGAGACATTCCCTTAGTGAGACTGTCTTCCTATTCCTCCACCACTCACCCCAACAAAGTATTATACATACAACTCCAAGAGTTATGAAAATCAGCTCCCTGACTCCTACAAAACTGACGTAATGAGATGGAAGAAAAGGGTTATGAAGCCCAAAGTACAGATATTCACAGTAGATCCAGATGTCCTAATCTGTCAGGCCTGACTTCTCATCTTTTGCAAGTGTTTTTAGGGAGCTTGTCACCTATCATAATTCATTAGCTGTGGGGTGAACAGGAAGGGACAGAAAACTAGACACTCAGGGACATGTCAGACAACATTCATTCAACAAATATTTACTGTGTGCCTAAATGGGCCAGGCACTGGGCTAGGTATCCTTGTAGCCAAGGCCAGGTGACCTTTGGTAAGCCAGAGTGTGGTAAAAGGCCACAGAGCAGAATTCAACTCCACAGTAATCCTTGGAGAACATTAGTTTTGCTCTCTACCACCACACTGGATGCAGTTCAAGAGATAATGTGACTACGTGAAGCTCCTAAGTGTACTGATATACTCATTTTAGAAGTTGAGGTTCCCAGAGACTATTTTTCTAGGAAGAGATAAAAAGAAATTAAGTGGATTTAAGGCTGGGCAACTCAATCTGATTCCTGACAAGCCCAGTCTGACTGATGAGCAGGATTTTGAATTACTTTGACAGAGGTGTACCATACAAGGTACCCATTTAATCATCAGTAAGTGGGCTCCCCAGAGCCAGAAGTTTCTACAGATGTCTTCACCTACCTTGTGCATCCCCAGTGATTTGTCACAGGACCTCTCCTGAATCCACAAAACAGGGACAATCAAGTTTCACCTTCCCATTCATGTACTTTCTCTTCTTCATTGCCTCACACGATTCACAGCTGGAAGAGTTAAGATCATCCTGTCTGACCTCCTAAGAGTTGTCTTACCTAAGGCCACACAGCTGCCAGGTGTCAGCTGGGTTGAGAAACAGCCTGGTCCTCTCCTTTGACTGTCTGGGCCAGCCCAGCCTGGGGAAGTACTCTCAGTGCAGGGTCTAGAGTCCCCAAGAGCCTCACAGAAATGGGTGAAGATGGGGAAAGAACTCCCCTGCTGGTTAAAGACAGGAATAACCACTAACTTGGCTTAGTAGTACCCAACAAACAAGCTTAGCAGATGAGTGGGAAGGCAAGGAAAGAGAATCAGACCTCGGATCTAGGAGTCCTCAGAGGACACTGTTCTGCCTCAGGCCACTCTGGGGAATTGACAGCTTCTAACTGGGCCTGGGTGGGCAGCCCTTCCTCATTGGAGCAGGCCTGAAAAGGTGACTGGGGAAAAGGGGCAGATTTTTATCCAGGCCACCACCTTGGGTGTGGACACTGAGTAATAAGGAAAGATGCAGCTAGAAGCACAAGAGGAGGAGCCATGTACCGGGAGCTTTTCTGAGAAACTGGAGAGATGAGCCAAGCTGTGTAGTGAGAGAGGTGGGGGCTGTGGATGACAGTGGGTCACAAACTTGGGTAGGAGGAAGCTGAACAAGCAGAAAGGCACAAGGGGAAGGATGAGGACTTCACTTATTCCTCTGAAAAAAACAAGCGGTGGCTTTATGAGAGAGAATTAATTCAGGTCAAGGGAGTGAGACCAGGCAGCAGTTATGAGTAAAGAAGGTGGAGTCTTGCCATGTGAATCAAGAGCCAGCTGGACCCTGCAGGGTGGGGGATGTGGGTGACAGGGAAGGCCCCTCCCACGGCAGAGGGTCTGGATGCAATCAGTGTCCCACGGAATAAACTAAGGTCTACTGTCCCAGCAACCCACGTGCACACCAAAAAGCAAGGCTGTAGGATCAAGGATCCAAAACCCAAGAGACTGTCTATGCTGAAAACCGATGCCCTCTCAAAAGAGTAGTCAAGGCCCAGAGCAGTGGCCTGTCACTGGCTGGACCAGCTAGAGCAGATCCCATCAATCCAGGGGCTCAGCTCCACACACACCTCCAGATCTCTTACTGAGGCCCTAGGGCCCACTGGGAGAATCTAAACTAAGCAGTAGTGGGGACACTCTTCAGAGCCTGGTAGCCGCATACCAGCCTGTGCCTCTCTTCTCACATACCCCTGTCCCCCAGCCTGCTCTAGTAGTCCCTGTCCTCACGAGGGACACCTCAGATGGGAGAGCTAGAGCTTACCAGCCATCTGTCTGAAGAGTTACTCTGTGATAATGCTGAACCATTTGTTAAAAACAGTTAGGTCCTTCCTTAAACCTCACACCATATACCAACATAAATTCAAGTGCAAATGTAAAAAAATAAAACCCAAATAGCCATAATAAAATACAGGCAAAGACTGTTCTGCTCTATGATGGTGAAGTTTTCTACCCATAAAGGCAAACAAAGAAAATATAAAGGCACAGTGTGATAGAAGTGATTACCTCTAAAAGCTCCTAATTTAAAAATAAAACAAAATCTTCATTAAAAAAAGGGAAAAGGCAAACAACAAAATAGAGGGAAGTTTTGGCAAGATGTGTCCTTGCAATTCAATGAGAAAAAGAATACTCAGAAAACTGAATACAACATAAATTTAAAATTTATAAAACATAACTATAGGAAATAATATATAATATATATGTATAAATACTGAAGATGTTTGACCTTGCCAACACCATAATAAAATTCAAACAATGATATCATTTCTTGCCTATCAATTAATAAAGAATTTCTAAAAATTAGCCTCCTAGTGCTATCAAAGGTGTGGTAAAAACAGGCACTCATGGAAATGTAAACTAGCACAACCTTTTTAGTGAGCAAATTGGCAATATACAGGATGAGCCTTTAGGAGAGTCATATCCTCTGCCTCAGTAATTCTTACACCAATTTATCCTAAAACAATAAGAAAAAATGCATGAAGATTTTTTATACAAAGATATTCACCAGGGCATTATTTACAATAGTGAAAACCAGAAAATCTGCATTTCCAGCTAGGAACAACTCGCTTAGTGAAGCAACGCTCACAATCCGTTAACAGCCTGTGAAGAACAGAGGGTTGTTAATACACCAAAATATTAACAGTGTTGTCTTTGGGCAGTGTGATCACTGGTAATTTTTATTTGCACAAGTTTTCTAAACCATGTATTAGTTTTATAATCAGAAAAAAGTTATCACATTATACAGCTAAATGAAAGACTGTACAACAGTAATGGACCAAATGATCCCACATTTGCTGTTTAAAAAATATATATGCAGGGCCGACCCCGTGGCTCACTCAGGAGAGTGCAGCGCTGGGAGCGCAGCGGCGCTAGGAGCGCCGAGGCCGTGGGTTCAGATCCTATATAGGGATGGCCGGTGCGCTCACTGGCTGAGCGTGGTGCGGGTGACACCAAGCCAAGGTTTACGATCCCCTTACCGGACATACACACACACACATGCGCGCGCGCACGCACGCATATAAAAATACTAAGATAGACAACAAAAAGTAAAATAATTTCATTGAGAAGTGGAATTGTAGGTTTTTTTAATAATGAAAATACATTACTTTTGTAAAATGAAATCGTTAAAGGGGATGGCCCTCCTGTTCTTTCACATCTTGTACCTCTTGATCTCAACTAACTCGACTCGTGTCTGTGGGTGTATTTCCCATCTAGTCTTTTTTCTGAAAGCTCCCATTTCACCCCTCAAAGCAGGTTTCTTCATCTTGGTCCTCCCCTAAAATATCTAAGTCTACTCTTTTTGCTGCTTTACTTTGAAGCTCCCCAGAAATCACTGAGGCTATTCCTGTAGTCCAGTGTGCTGTGAGCAACCCCAGTAAGGCAGCAGCCCTAGGGAGAGAGACGTTGGGCTGAACTGGGGAGAGATTTCTAAGGTGGAATTGATAGCATTTAGTGGAAGACTTTAGTCCTGGTTGGTAAAGGAGAGGAAAAAGCAGAGATTTCTAATCTGGACTGCTGGGTGGATGATGATCAAGAATACAGAAGCAGGGGCAGGTAGTAAGCTGAATTTGAGACACGGCCACGGTCCTAGGTGGTTAGGCATGTGGGTGTTACAAGTTAAGGAAAGGTCTGGATTTGAACACAGTGAATGAGTAGGAGCTGAAGTCATAGGAGTGGATGAGATCAGCCAGTGGGAGAAAAGAGCAAACAAGGCCCTTGGACAGAATCCTTGCAATTCTCCCTTTGAGAGGTGGAAAGAGCCCTAAAGCAGGAGGCAGGCGGCACTAGACTCCGGCAGCCGCAGCGAATGTGTGAGGAGCGTGGAGGCAGCAAATGCACAGCAAGTTCTACCACCTGGTGGTAGAGGTCACAGGCTCACAAAGGGACAGTTCACCGCGCTTCTTATAAAATAGCGAGTTAGTTGTCAGGATTCACAATTTAGTAAATTTCTCATAAGTCTGGATTTCTGGATTGCCTCAAAACATCAGAAGACTGAACAACACTGAGCACGTGCGTTGTGCGTTGTTAGCAGAGCAGTCACCAGTAGGAGTTGAATAAAAGCTCTTCCCTTTTAGTTAAGGCACGAGCTCTTCCCCTTCTTCCCTGGCCCCCGGGGTAGATGCTGTTTCCCTCTGTGAATGAAAAGCCCTTCTCTGTGCTGGTCCAGAGCTCAGAGAAATACCAGCCAGAGTTTGGTCCTTATGGCCCCATAGTATACCCACAATCAGCCCTAGAGGCACGAATCCTGGGACAAACGTCTTAAGTAGGGATCCTGTGTTAGACCAGACTGGGACTCCCCTTCTCCCAGCAAGAGACATCAAGCCTCCAAATGGCAAATCTATGAGAGCAGGCCCCCGCCTCACCTTCTGTCCCAGGAGGGGGTCCCACTCGGCAGTGCTATCTGGGTCACCTTCTCCGTTTGGACAGCAGCAGCACAAGCTGTTATTTCCCTGGGGGCTGACTGGTGCTGGAACCAGCCAAGTCCCCCAGCTGGAAATTTCCTGGCTCTAGTTTCTAGATTCCAGGACCACATTCCCTGACTGGGCCCTCCAGATGGCAGGCAGCCTTTGCTTTTCCCCATAGTTACACTAGTTCACACACCCTACCTGGGGAAGAGGACTCACTGTTTTTTCTGACAACTGCTACCTTCTCCAGCAAGCTCATAAGCACATCAGGTTGTGTTGTTCTGTAAGTGAAATATTTGGAGCTGCCTTATTAAAAAAAAAAAAAATTAAACTTCTCTTTCATTATTATACAATTATGTATTGTAAAGAGTCATTACCTAATTATGTTATTTCACATTGATTCTGATCCAACATGTGCTTTCAGTAGACATTTTATTTTGTTTTCACTAGCTACTTAATTGTCTGCACTACTGCCAAATACAAAATTCTGTGAAGATTTGGTAGCATAAATTAAGAACTAATTATAAGTAATTTAACTTACTAAATCTCATTGATCATAGGCTGGAAAATAATATTACCTTAAAGTGCTAACTTGTGAAGTTGGGCAAGAGATGCCTTTCCTCTCTTCCCTGTGTCATCTAATTGAAGTCTCCTTCCCTAGAGGTGAGTCAAATGAGCCTGAAAGTACATTTCCATCCTAAGTGAAGCAATGTCACAGAATTTTGAGTTTTGGCATAAAATCCAAGTCTCGGCTTCTTGGACCTGGGTTCAAATCCCATTCCTATGACTTAGCTCTGTGAATAACCTTAGGGCAAGTCCTTAAGCTCCCTGAGCTTCCATTTCCTTCAGCTATCACACACAGAGAGCACACCACCTTACAGTTACTAAACAAGACCATCTATGTAGAAGATGGACACTATATTGGTTCCTGTTCTTCCCTCGACCATGGAAGTTGCAGCTTTGCTCTTGGCCAAAAGGTGGTTCTCTACATCTGCAGTATTTATACACATAACATCTCAGCCTTTTCTTTCCAGTCCACTGGTAGAAGATTTTCTGACCAGAACTGGAAAACTCAAGAAGACTAAAGAGACCTGAGCATGTTGAGAAGCCTGCTCTTTGCTGATGCAGTCTTCTGGTGATTGAGTCCCTCTCTCACTTAAATACAACTCTGTGAAGCAAGAATTCCTCATCTTTTACATGAGGAAGCTAAGGCTTAGTAAAACTACAGACGGAATGGGACTGCAACATAAACCCAGGTCTCATCAACTGTGAAGTCTGTGCTCTTTCCTGTTTTTCACTCCCCTAGGGTGGTTAGAAAAGTGTCTTATTTCTGCTCTATACCTTCTTCTCCCAGTTCCCTTGCTCACAATAAGCACCCATGATCCTCCACTTCCCTGAGTAGAGCCTAGAGTCCCTCATGCTTCTGCTTGGATTGAGAAAGGTGGATGGGCTACACCTCAGAGGGCATTCGGAGGTGCAAGGTCTTCACTCAGTCACAACATAGTTCCCTGGAGTAAAAGCATAACCTCCAAAAGGCAGCATTAGCTGTTCCAAAAGGGAGCATTAGCTGTTCCAACCAGCAATTAAAAAAATAAACTGCTGTTTTAGACATTTGGATGAATCACAGCAGAGGATCTGAATGTCTTTACAGAGCAGAGCAGGAACTCTCTGGTATGTATGCAAGGCCCTGTTGCTAGTGGGGTGAGCCCTGTGCAGAGCTCTGTAATACTGCACTGGCACTCGCACCAAGAGGTATGTACTTGAGACTATTAGAAAGGTTCAAGATCATCAATGACCTGCTCCAGGCGGCAGACACCAATCCATTCTACTTAGCCTCTTTTGAGAATTTCACTGAGGTTAGTGCCCATTCAGCAAACCAAATCTCCTGAGCATCAACTTCCCTAAAAATGATGTGGTCACATCCCTTTCCTTGGGGCACCCTCTGGAGGGCTGTAAAACTACTACTTTAAGATTTTCCTTTTCTAGAGGGTTCCTGACTTAGTTTTCCAAACTAGACCTTCTTCCTACTAATGTGCAGATCTGCTGGTTGGTTATCCACAACAACTGATCCTGTGCCATAAAAATAAGGGTAGATGGAATTTCTCCTTGAGCCCACACAAGCCCAGGGGCTAGTAATATACATGCTCCACACAGAAACACCTCTTGTAAGAAACAAGGCCCAGCTAACCTATATAAATATTCCACACAGAACCCTCATCAACTTTTGATATCAACAACACATCACATGCATGTTAGCCAACCAGATAAACCTAAAACAAGAATCAACAAAAGAACATTGAAAACAGGGGTCTTCATTTCTGAAGGAATACAGTTTCTTTCTCTGAGCTCTCTATATTACTCTTATTGGAACATAAAGCTTTTGTAAAGTTACTGTTTTAAGATTATTAAACATCTCCCCTCCAGTATCCCCATTAACTAGGTACCAACAAAAAGCTGATTCAAAGGACTGGTCCAACTTGAATATATTCTAAAGTAAAATGACAGATGAAAAGAAAAGTCAACTAGGACCATAAAAACAAAACAAAACAAAACAAAACAGTTGAATGGGATTATGTCAGATAAAAAGACCATGAGAAGTATTTTTTTCTTCTTTCTACTTTTATTTTTCAAATTTTATTTATGTGAAAATGTATTTCTTTACATAAAAATACTTATCTGGATAGCACTGGATGTTTCAAGAAAATACCACGGACACAATTTTATCCATTTCCACAGTGAAGTTAAGCCACTTGATAAAAAGGTCAACAGTGCCCCCGTGTGGCTACAGAGGGCAATGCTGTGGTTTAAGCAAGATGGAGGGGCTCCCACAGCTAGTCAAGAATTCATTAACTCCCTTCTTTAAAAGGCCCCCAAATTTCCACAGGCTTTTGCATCTTTTCCACACCTGCAGTTTTAATACTCCTGGTCAGACCAAAAGCTGGTGTGCTCACATGGTAAGCTTTGACTGCCATCAAAAGAAGAGAGGTTTCATGTTTCTAAAAACACATACTAAAGAAATCAACATGGGCCGACCCCATGGTGCACTTGGGAGAGTGCGGCGCTGGGAGCGCAGCGACGCTCCCACAGTGGGTTCGGATCCTATATAGGAATGGCCGGTGCGCTCACTGGCTGAGCGCGGGGGGGGCGACACCACGCCAAGGGTTGCGGTCCCCTTACTGGTCACGAAAAAGACAAAAAAAAAAAAAAAGAAATCAACATGGGCCGACCCCATGGTGCACTTGGGAGAGTGCGGCGCTGGGAGCGCAGCGACGCTCCCACAGCGGGTTCGGATCCTATATAGGAATGGCCGGTGCGCTCACTGGCTGAGCGCGGGGGGGGCGACACCACGCCAAGGGTTGCGATCCCCTTACTGGTCACGAAAAAGACAAAAAAAAAAAAAAAAAGAAATCAACATGAACCCCTAAGATCAGCTGAGACTCCACCACAGAGCTGCCAACACTGTAGGAGGACTGGCAGCAAAACCCTGGTGTGGGAACAGTGGGGCAAGGATGTGGAGTGAAGGAACTAAACTGATGGAATCAAAGCAGATTGCAAAGAACAAAAGCAGCTTCAGTTCGCCTCAGAAAATTCTGTTCCCATTTTACTTATCAAGAGATCAGAAGCCAATTCCAGGGATGGATCAGAATAGAATTTAAGAATACCACAAAGATTTAATTTCACACCAATCCACCAACAAGAAGTTGACTTCCAGACACTTAAGGAGAGTATCACTCAACATTATGAAACGTGGGTCAATAACCTATTTAACAAGAAAAGTTCCTTTCTGTCCTATAGCAGAGGTATATGCTATCATACACCACACAATTATAAAACATATGTATAACCAAAACAATTTTTAGATGTCCCTTTAAAATGTTTTCAATGTTCCCTCATTAGACAGTTGAAGAAAGAAACCATTCTTCCCAGAAAAGGAAATGAAGACATCCAAGCGCAAAGAAGGCACTCACAGCTTCGGTGCTTCCAAGACTGCGGGAGCCTCTTCTGCTCCTCTGCATGAAAGGAAAAAAAAGACTGGAAGCCTCCCTTATCACATATTTTTTTAACTCTATGACCATTAACTTAACACCTAGAACACCTCCTCCGTGACACCAATCCTTAAACTGGGGACTGAAACACACAGACACACCTTTTGTGCCTCCAGTTACAGAGTATTCTCTGGGATTCCCTAAGAACTAGACTTAAATAAAGGCCAATACTTTGCCTGAAAGACATTTTGGACAGGCAAGGAGTGTAAATAAATACAGCACTTTTATAACATGGAAAAATACTTACAAGACTGTAAATGAAAAAATGCATAATATGAAACTGAATACAGAGCATGGGTACAACCAAAGTTAAACCCACACCCTCACCCCAACCACAGAAAGACAGACCAGAAGGAAACACACAAACACTAACAGTGTTGTGTCAGAGAAGGTGGAGATTAGGGGGATTTTGCTGTCATTTCCAACTTTCATTTTTTCCACCTCTTCTTTAATGAGCAGGTGCTACTCTTTCATAACGAACTTAACAAGCAAACAATAAATACTTACTACTTAATTGAATGAATAGTTGCCACTTAACTCATTTATCCTAAAATTATATCAAGGAAACTATGTTTACCTCCTGCATATGATTCAAATGTGCTATTCATCAGAGGTAAGCACAGTGGGATGGTGTGGACCAGAACAGCAGAAAGTTACTAGGCCAGGGGAATCCAAGGCCTTGGCGTGGATCTTGGCTGTGTGACCCTGGGCACTGGTTTCTTCATCCTGTCAACTGAATGGTGGACTAGAATAGTACTTCTTAATTCTGAGTGGATTACTGACCCCTCTTCTCTCTCCATCATGGGCCCTCTTCCCAGGAAAAAAACAAAAAGAAAAACACATATGCTCACAGAGCTTTTAGAAATAATTTCAGGAGGTTTATGGATTCTCCAGAGGTACAGGGACTACGTTAAGAACACTAGTTAAGGGGGCCGGCCCGTGGCTCACTCGGGAGAGTGCGGTGCTGATAACACCAAGGCCGCGGGTTCGGATCCCATATACGGATGGCCGGTTTGCTCACTGGGTGAGCGTGGTGCTGACAACACCAAGCCAAGGGTTGAGATCCCCTTACCGGTCAACTTTTAAAAAAAAAAAAAAAAAAAGAACACTAGTTAATATACTCTGCTCCAGCTCCACACCACAGGGAGGCACCATATTTTCATTTCCTGTATATTTCATTTCCTTTGCTGAGGGCCTGATCTAGCTGCTGCCAAGATACACCAAGGTCATAGGCTTTCTGCCCTAACCAACAGCCACCTCTCAAAAGGATGGCTTAACACTCAGCCTCAGTCTTCTTTGTAGATGGCAATGAGCTCTGTCACAATTCTCAAAGATTTTAGCCTAAAAGAGAACCTAGATTGCTGGCATAAAATCAAGCTGTGAAAGTCAAGCACAGCAGAGGGTTACTGAGAAACCAAGAGAACAAAGACTCCTTTTCTAGAGGTATTTCTGCTGCACCCTGGCATTCCAATTAGAAACATGTTTTTTTTTTTTTTCCTTTTTGTCTTTTTTTTTTTACTGACCGGCAACGGGATCGCAACCCTCGGTGTTGCGCCCGCACCGCGCTCAGCCAGTGAGCGGGAACCGGTCTCCACATGGGATCCGAACCCTCAGCCGCCGCGCTCCCAAGCGGCGCACCCTCCAGTGTGCCACCGGGCCGGCCCAGAAACATGTTTTAAGGAGATGGTTACCCTGGCCTCAGAATTCTCCAGCACTAGCAGGTAAGCACAGAATGGATTACAAGTGAAGCCACAGAAAACAGTATTTGGTCAGCAACAAATTACCTACCAACAGATGACACTCTTTTTTTTCCAACTCTTCCAGACGACACTTTCTTAAGCTACCTAACTGAACATACTATCTTGCTGTTTCTCATTTCTATCATCAACCACTTACCCACGCAAAGTCAAGAAAATATTTTCCCCAAGCCAGGATTCAAATAGGAAAATAGGATTGACAGTTTTCTTTTTTTGGCGGCTGGCAGATACGGGATCTGAACCCGTGACCTTGCTGTTATAAGGCTGTGTTCTAACCAACTGAGCTAACCAGCCAGCCCCCTGAATATTCTTATATTAAGAACAAAACAAGCTCTACTTCAAATATCAAAACAAAAATCATACAGCTACAAAATGGCATTTTCAACAGGTTGGAGGTGGGGGTATGGGTGCATTTTGTTGTGTCTCAGTCACATCTAGGAGTTCTGCTTACCTAATTCTGTTTCTGAAACAAGCAACATCAAAACAGCCACAAGTCAGGAATATGCTGTTTCCCAGGCGTTCCCTAGATTGGCCCTTCTCCCTGGGCCAGCTCCTTTCCTTTCTCAGGAGTGATGCAGGGTTCATCAATCATATGGACCCAGAGTAGGTTCAGTCTTGAAGAGTGATCTAGAAGAGGGCACCAGGGCCTATCTACCCTGGTGTACTGCCTCCATTTGGAGGACGAGAGAGTCACCCCTTCTCAAGAAGGAGCCTTGGGTAAGAGAGAGAGCATGATAATCTGGACAAGGCTGCACCAGACCAGATTCAATAAACAATACTTCTGGCCTCAGAAAACCAGTCCAAAGCTGAGGTGACCAGCTTAAGTCAGCTTTAAACCCTTTATGAGTTTACTAATGACTTTTTGTTGTTGCTGATAACCACAATTCTTCCTCCTGAACTACCATACTCCATTTCCCTATAACTTAAAAAAAAAAAAAAAAAAAAAAAAAAAAAAAAAAGCGGGGAGGAAGGTGGATTTACAAATGGATTAATTGGTTTCTGCTTTTTAAGATAATTTCACATAATGCTCCTAATGGGCCAATGGTAGAATTCCTCGTTACTCCACAGGCCACTCCAAAGCAAGCTGCTTTACAGAGAACTTGGCCAGAAGTTTGCAGTTAACTAGCAACAAGCCTGAAAATTTGGTTACGTATATAGGTACAAAGCTGGTTCATCAAATCCCTGTTTTGGCCTTCAACCCAGTGCATTTCAACTAAGGCATCATCCACCTCCTTCTTGACGTTTATCAAACACTTAAATAGATAATGTCCGGCCACTTCCTGGAGACGTTTCCCCTTTTCAGCCACTGGGTTGCTGAACTGCTCAAAAGCCTCTTGGTCCTGGGCTCCATTGCTAGAGCCTTTACAACTTTCCAGAATCTCTACCCCTTCCTTTTCCTCACTCCTTTCATCCTCCATGGGTTCTGGGCTTTCTTCTTGGGAGAGTGACTCCTGGTTTGGGCAATGGCCCTCAACAGTGACAGACTCGCCTTCCTGCAGAGCAGGCCCACACAGGGTACTCTCCCGGGGGCCCTTGGCCAAATCCTGGCTAGTGCCAGACTCTTTGGGCGTGGCCATTTTCTCTTCCAAGGCTTGGATGACGTCCTCGGGTGCTCGAGGAACTTCCCTCAGTTGTCTCACTCGCTCTCTTTTCTTTCTCCTTAAATGAATCCAGGAGTTTTCGATGGCTGTTAGGAAAAGGCTAACCTCCTCCTTTCCACAGGGAACTCGTTTATGCTGGACCTATTTGAAGGAAAAACAGAATTTTACAGGAAATCACTTTTTCTCTTCTCTCTAAACTCCTTTTAAAAATAAAAGAAAAAGAAAAAAGGAAAAAAGAGTTTATTGTGAGTCCTTCATCAATACGCTCAGCCAGGTACCTTCAGATCAGTGAGAATTCTTTCTATCCATGTCGTCACAACCACTATGCCTTCCAGTGTGTCAGAGCCCAGAGATGAGGCTTTCAGGGACAATTCCTTCATCACAGACGCCAACACTACAAATGTGATGGGTTTCCTTGGCTTCTCTAATTTTCTTCGCTTACTTGGTGGTGACTGAAAGAAAAAAGCAGGCATGAAGAAAAGAAAATTATCCCTACAATTAAATCCCATGCATTATAATGGACTTGGCTAGGGAAATTTCCATGATTTCTGCTACCAATCCTAGAGCAAAGGCTTTGCATGTATTATTTCCAATACTTAAAACAATCTTACAAGATACTTTTTTGGTTTTTTTCAATTGTTAAGAATTTTAAAATTTTTTTTATTTTTTAATTTACCAATATACAATGCAGTTGGTTTTCGTGTCCCTTTACCAATTCCTCCTTTTCTCCCTCCTTCTCCTCACCTCCCCACCCATCAACATCATGTCTGTTCACTTATCTTACCAAGTTCAAGGAATTATTTACGAGATAGTTTTAACATCTCCCCATTTTATTTTATTTTATTTTTATTATTTTTTAAAATGATGACCGGTAAGGGGATCCCAACCCTTGACATGGTGTTGTCAGCACCACGCTCTCCCAGGTGAGCCACAGGCCGGCCCCAACATCTCCCCATTTTACAAAAGGGAAAACTAAGATAGAGAGGCTATGTAATCACAGCTGAAGGTCACATAGCTAGTAACTGCAGAGTTAGGATTTGAACCTAAAATCCAAATTCTTTTCAGCCATACCATGCTGCCTCTATTCTGTCTATCAGATATTCTGAAATGACATTAAGAGTTTCCTAACATAGAGTAAACTAGCTATTTTGTTGCGTATGTATTGGCTCCTCCAGTTGCTAAGTGTCCTCAATCTATCTGTTGTGCCCAAAGCAGGCCTGTATAATTATTTATTTCAGGGCAACTCAGGGACCCTGGGGGCACTGTGTTCTCTTCTACAAAGAACTGCATGGGGTAGAATCACCAACTTACAGTTTGAATTTAGACTTGCTGAGGCTTGAAATAAAGCAGCCGGTGAACCACAGCGTGTGAGATCACATGCTAGCAATGACCAGGGCCACTAAGATCACATGGGTAGAAGAGCAGGGGTGCTGAACCTTGGCTGATATCAGGACCAAGCCAGTGACTAGCTACGCACTGCCTCTCAGCTGGGGAGGAGGGCACCAGTAGCGATGAGAACACTGGATTCAACATTTAAAAAATAAAATTATCAGTTTAAATGTCAAAATGTGAAATGAAAAAATTAGATACTTTGATATCTACCATAAAAAAAGATGTAAGTGAGAAGTAAGCTGTCACTGTGAAACCAAATAAATACTCAGAAATTGCAGGGATTGGGTATTTCAAAAGACACAGTGAGAGGCCGGCCCGTGGCTCACTCGGTAGAGTGCGGTGCTGATAACACCAAGGCCGCGGGTTCGGATCCTATATAGGGATGGCCGGTTTGCTCACTGGCTGAGCGTGGTGCTGACAACACCAAGCCAAGGGTTGAGATCCCCTTACCGGTCATCTTTTTAAAAAAAAAAAAAGAACACTGGATTTGAAAGCTGGGTCCATGAAAATCAAGACTGTCATCTTCCTTTCTATCTCAAGCTTGGAAGGTGAATTATACCTTATCCACTAGAGGGACTCAAGTTCCATTTTAAAAACCAAATGACACCACTGTATTTAAAAATTTATTTCTTTAAAGGAAAAACTTTCTAAATGATATTTTTTTAAAAATGACTCTTGGTTCAGACCATATATATAATATATATATTACAACACTGTTGTAAGAGACAGATTTGTATTTGTTGACTAAATTGATCAAAACTTTAAAAAATTAACACAATTCTAAGGTCAGGGGCAAAATGAACAGGTGAGGATATTAAGGAAAAAGACTCAAAAAGAGGAAACACCTAGTCAGGCTTGAGGATTTTTTGCTGCAAAAGTGAATCCCTGATAACCATGCTGCTGCTAACTTTGATCCAACTTGGCAACACTGACAGGGCACATGGCATGCGTGCACACGCGCTCACACACAGAGCAAGGTCAAAGTACTGGGGGAGACCTTATAAGAACTGAACAGCAGCCCCACACTGCATATATACACAACAAAATATAGCCATTTTATGCTAGAAAACTTTAAAAGTAATAACACAAACAATATTTCTAAGAAACAATCTATATTTTCCCTTTATACCAGAAATTAACTAATAAAAAATGGAAATTACAGAATGCTGGAAAACAAGCTTAGAAGAAAGCAAAGGACCAGAACAAAGGTGTTTGTTTAAGAACCTGCTCTTGAGAAATGAACAGTGGATTCTAAGACCTGTCTGAGCCCGATTGTGTTCAATTATGTTTCAGACAAGATGAGACAGTCAGACTGACATTAAGACAGTAGTATTGTTATTACTCAATTACCCAGCATAAGAAATGTAATTTCTTTCTTCTTTTTTTTGGCAGCTGGCCGGTATAGGGACCAAACCCTGGACCTTGGTGTTATCAACACTGTGCTCTAACTACCTGAACTACCTGGCCAGCAAGAAACACAATTTCTACATTCTACTGAGAGTCTAACACTTTGCAGTAAGGCTCGTAAAATAAGATTACTAAACTGGGAAGGAGGAAAGAAGGTGGTATGTGTGAGGACAATGGGTGACAAGACTGAGATTCCCCTTCCAGTTCCCAGTATCAAGGCCTTTACCACGGAGAGCTCACTGCAACAGCACCATCCCCAACAGCCCTCCAAGCACACCAAAGGACATCTACAGTCTGGCCAAAAGGACAGCACTCCCATAGCTCTTCTCACAGCTCTTGTGACAGAGGCAGTAATCACTTGTGCTCACAGATTCCACCAGCAAAGTGAAGACACTGCTGTTTCTCACTTATCACACTAAAGCTGGCCTGCAATACTCTTTCTCCAAAAGTAAGAATGGACTCTTCATCATTTCTAGAAATTAAAAGAGAAAAAATATAATCTCACCAAAACTAACAAGAGCTCTATCAAGAATGTACTTTCAAAGTTATGAGTAAGAAACAAAATAGACAACTTATTACTCTATTATCTCAGGAGTAAAATGAAAACTTCTCTATTCAATTGTGGCTCATTCTCCTTGCATCCTGACCCCCATTTTCCATATACAATGGTCTATCAACAGATGCAGCATTTCTTTTTCTTTTTTTTTTTTTGTCCTTTTTTTGAGACCGGCTGCACAGCGCTCAGCCAGTGAGCGCTGTGAGCGCACCGGTCATCCCTATATAGGATCCGAACCCGCAGTGGGAGTGCTGCTGCGCTCCCAGTGCCGTACTCTCCCCCGAGTGCGCCACGGGCTCGGCCCAGCTGCAGCATTTCTAAAGACTTCTAGTGAACTGCTTTAAATATGTACATATACATACATACATACATACTTTCAGGATTGTTCGGAATTTAGTTTTCCTCACTATAGATACCTACTCATTCAAGAGACAGAAAATTTATACCCTAGAAATTCTCAAACAAAGCTTTTAAATGATTAAAGATTAACTTAAATATGGCTTATAACAACCATTCCCATGCTGCTCTTTTCTTTTCGCTCACTTCTGCTTATTTACAGGACCAGTCTATAAAAATGAAAACTAGGAATGGAGCCCTGTTCAGGACTCCACACGGTACATAAATTTGGCTTCCCATACCTCCACCACAATGAAACAAACACCCTAGCAGAGTGCAAAAAGGCAGAGGCTGTGGACAAACTTCGTGGACACCTGCAGGCACACCCGGAAGTGACCAACAAAAATGCCATAGCACACTCATGTTAACCGCAGCACCCACAGCAGCGCACGTTTCTGTCAGTGGCTGAGTCCACATACGTGGAAGTCCGTTTCTAAATGTATGGTTGTGTTCAAAGGATACATGGCCTATTCAGGCCAGCTCCAGTGAAATCCCCAAGCACCCAGCCGGCAGCGCACCCTCTCCTGTGAGCAGGTGCCCCTGGCCGCTCCACTGGCCAGTGTGGGAAGGGTGGAGTGAGCGCCAGAAGCAGCACCAACAGCCACATGAGTTGTGGCCTGCAGCCAGGGAGAGCTTTTAGGGTGCCAAATAGGCCAGTCCCCACCTCACAGTAAAATACAAGACCAGGTGTTAAGAAATTAATAGTTAAATTCAACTTCACAGGTCCCTGATATTAGGTAATTTAACACTCTGCCACAAAATACTAGTAGCTCATGTTTGTAGCAGCTGTTTTCCAATTGAAATAATCATTTTGCCAATATACTTGTAATCTCAAATGACAAATATTTTAAAAGGAGAGTGCTATATTCAAACTGTTGTAATCTAGGTTAGCAGGCAAGATATATATAAAATAATTCAATCTTTGAATGTTTATAAAAAAAAAAAAAAAAAAAAATCATTTACAATGGCTAATCCAGTTTAATGCAAAGAACCAGAAAGTGAATTCACAACTGATTTCAGATTAGAAGATGCACTAAGGAAGTTACACGTAAAAGAAGTCTGGTGAGGAGTTGTAAGTCCCACAGAGGATACAGGTTTTATATCTTTTGAATTGCAATGATTCAATAAATGATAATCAATAAAGGAGAAGCTTCAAGCGTTATATTGTTTCCTTGTTTAAAAGACATTAGACTAAAGCCGTAAATCAGGCAAAAAGGTTCTCAAATTTTAAAATATGCTTTATTTACCAGAACTGTCTACAAATTTCTTAAATCCTCACTTTAATTTCTAGATCTCAGTCGTACAGTCAAGAGACTTTCAAATGAGGCGTAACTTCACACAAATCAGTGTGGCATCTGCTATGAGGGTACTTCAGAAAGTTCGTGAAAAAAATAGAATTAAAAGATAACACAAATCTTTCCATGAACTCTTTGAAGTACCCTCATATATTGCTAAAGCTTACCCTCCTGAATTGAAAAAATTTATGGCAAGAAGTTATCATGGAAATTACATGGTGGCAGACATGTCCAAGGAATATCGCAGGGATTTGATCCCTTTATGAGTCTTGTGATAGACGAATGTGTTGAATTGGCAACTTGAGGGCAACAGAACAATATTGGCATGGTGGTAACACAAGGAAATAGTATCATCATGTAAGAAGCCTGGATGAGTATAAATAATGGCCGTTCAGAGAAACCCATTTCCCCTCTCCGAAGAGCCTGTTTTACTATGGTGTCAAAATCGGGTCATGTACATTTTCATATCAAACTTTTTGTTAAACTTTTTAATAGTCAAAATAAATAAATAAATAAAAATAAAGCTCTGCTGTTAACTATAACTAACGCAAAAAACTCCAAATGAAGCCACCAGCTGCATAAAATCGTTAAGTTCCCCCCAGTATCTGAAAGAAGAGAAGGGAGCCATTTGCCAGAGATCTACTGAACATGAAGCCACAGCCTCTTTGTTTTGGCAAAGCAGCTCCTTGAATGACCACAAGGGGAAAGGGTACTCTTGGCCACTGCTCTGGGGTCTCTGCTGCTCTGCCACCCTCTGAATGGCTACTGCCCCTGGTCCTCTAGAAACCAACAGAATGCCTGTGCGCTGTTACTCAGCACAGGCCACTGATATTTGAAGAAACAGAGCCTAGGGTCCAACACTAACACCTGGCAGGGATATAGACAGGTGGTGTATTAGTCTGTTTTTGTGTTGCTATAACAGAAATACCTGAGACTGCGTAATATATGAAGAACAGAGATTTATTTGGCTTACGATTCTGGGACAGCTGCATCTGGCATGGGCCTCAGACTGCTTTTCCTCATGGTGGAAAGCGGCAGGCAGCCAGTGGGTACGAGCAGATCACATGGCGAGAGGAAGCAAGAGAGTGAAAGAGGATGTGCCAGGGTCTTTTAAACAACCAGCTCTCCCAGGAACTAACAGAGCGAGAACTCACTCACTACCCCTCCTCCCCCAGGGAGAGCATTAATTCATTCATGAGGGATCCACCTCCATGACTCAAAAAGCTTCCAACACTGCCACACTGGGGATCAGATTTCCACATGAGTTTTGGTGGGGACAACACATCCAAACTCTATCATGTGGTATGCTGGGAAGGAGAGCCAGACTCTCTCACCAAGAGGGCCTCCTTCAAGTGTATACTGGCTCTGCTGCCAGGGAGTGGACTGAATATTTTGTTGCCTAAGGGTGTAGCTTCCTTATTAACAATCCAGTGGACATTTCTTTAAAATGTCTTGACATCATTCCCAGGATATATGTAAAAATAGTAAAAAGCTATTAAAAAAAAAAAAAAAAAAGCAAGAGGAAGAAAACTTTTTGCAGAATGCTACTGATATAAGAAAGCATAGCTCTAACTATATATGTGTATTTCCTCATATTAAAAAAAAAAACAATGGAAGGATAAATTATAAAATTCTTTAAGTAGTAAGCCATGGATGGGTAAGTGAGGGATTAGGGTGAAAGAGACAAGAGAGAGTAGACTTTTTTTTTTCCTTTTTGTCTTTTTTTCGTGACCGGTAACGGGATTGCAACCGTCAGTGTCGCGCCCGCCCGTACCGCGACTGGCAACAGGATCGCAACCGGCAACGGGATCGCAACCCTCGGTGTCGCGCCCGCACTGCGCTCAACCAGTGAGCGGACCTGTCTCTATATGGGATCCGAACCCTCGGCGGGAGCACCGCCACAGTCCCAAGCGCCACACTCTACCGAGTGCGCCACCGGGCCGGCCCAAGAGTAGACTTTTGACTATACCTTTTTATGAGATTTTATTTTGAAACCATATAAATATCTTTTATAATTACAAAATGAAATTAAATAACAACAAAAGCATTTCCTAAAAATCTAAAGTGAAATTTTAAAAAATGAACTAACTCTGTACTGACTTGGTGGCATAAGCCCGTAAAGAGGAAACATTCCAAATGACTTTAAAATCCGTCATGAGATAGTCCTCAGGGGGAAAAAAAAGAAAAGCAAAAAAAAAAAAAAATAGCTATTTTCAGAAATCACTTTGTCGACGGTAACGTTAATTTTGAGACTCTTGTGGTGTACTGTGGGACAAAACAAGTGAGTAATACGTTGGTGTGGCTGAGGACTGAGTTTTTTGGTATGGGATCTTTGAATGGGAGATATAGATAGACAACTGATGAAGTTCACTAAAAATCTGCAGACCTGAATCTGAACAGAAAATATCAGCCTAAACTTACAATATATTTTATTTCCAAAAAGAAAACCATAATAATTCATAGCTCTGCTGGAAAAGCCTAGAAAGAATGACTAACCCAGTAGCATCCCTCGTACCCAAATAAATACCTCTAAATACCATTTCTCAGTAAACTAAACCAGAGTTTGTTGGAGAAATGGTTGATTTCAGGTCTGGGAAAGGAAAAAATGTGAGCCTAGAACAACTTGTCAGCACCACGCTCAGCCAGTGAGCGAACCGGCCATCCCTATATGGGATCCGAACCCGTGGCCTTGGTGTTATCAGCACCGCACTCTACCGAGTGAGCCACAGGCCAGCCCAACAACTTGTGATATTAGAAAGCAAGGAAGCTATCAAAGACTATGCTGGATATGATTAAAAAAAAAAAAAAAGGCTCAGGAGCCAACTTGAATAAACTCCCATGGCCAAAGATGGAACACAACCTGTACATCAATAAAGATAATAGGCGAAATAGATTGAAAAAAATATATATCAAAAAAGTGTAAATCCATGGGTTCATAATACTCTAAAAACAAAAACCAAACCACTCTCTTTGGTCTCTTTTGTAAGAGCTAGGGAACCACCAAGTCATTATTTTTAAGGCTGGAAAATAAAGCAAAAGAATCAAGCATTTATTCTGCCTTTACTAGATGAACTTTCCTCAAGGTAACCAAACAATTGTTAAGAGGAAGTTTCTCTTCACATATGTATCAATGGAGTTATCAATCATTTTGCAACTCTAAACAAATTAATGAATCTAGCAATGATCGTTAATGACGGCTAACATCACAGAGACACAATGAAACATTATGTACCTTGAGATGGAAGTAGACCACACACTACCTAGAAAGTGCTCTCCATACCCCCAATCTCCCCCCACCCAATCTAGCCTGTATCTGATCAATTTCTAGATCTAACTACCTATTTACAGGAAAGACAGGGTCTGAGGAATGTGTTAACATCATGGAGATGTACTCAGAAAAATCCAGACATTAAAAACTCTATAGGACAAATATCCTAATTTCTTCAACAAATATTGCAAGGGAGGGAGAATGGGAAAGAGAGAAAAGTGGGGACACTATAGAGTAAAAGGAATTTAAAGGACATCGACTAACTACTACGTATAAAATTTATTAAAATTCTAGTTTGATAAAACATTTGAGATGATAAGAAAATTTGATCAACTGTATAGCTGACAGGAAGGGATCACTGTTAATTATTTCAGGTGTGATTATGGTATTGTGGGCTGCTTTTTTTTAAGAAATATCTTTTAGAGATAAATATGAAAATAGTTATAGATGAAATAATACACTGTCTGAGATTTGCTTCAATATAATCACGGCAGGCGAGGGGAGTACACGTCAGTATAGATGAAACAGGAATCACCATGAGCTGTCAATAGTTGAAATAGGTATACATAAGTGAGAGTTCACTATACTCTATCTTTTTATAAATTTGTTTTCCACAATAGAAACGTTTCTTTAAAAATCTTTCAAATATGGGGCCGGCCCGGTGGCGCACTGCTACAGTGTGCCGCTTGGGAGCAGGGCGGAGCTCCCGCCGAGGGTTCGGATCCCACATACAGACTGGTTCCCGCTCACTGGCTGAGCGAGGTGCAGGTGCAACACTGAGGGTTGCGATCCGTTGCCGGACACACACAAAAAAAAAAAAAAAAGATAAAGAGCCATACGTGACTAGTGGCCATTAGACAGCACAGATTAAGAGGCTATGGAGGCAATCACCACAGGAAACAGAATCCGCTATGTTCTCTCTGTGGAGGGAACAGAATGAAGAGGCTGAGATGGGGCCAAGTTGCTTTTATCATAAAATCTTCTGTAAAAAAGAAAGAAACCTGGAAGTACATACTCAAAACTATTAACAGTGGTTATCTCCAGATGGTGGGGTTTATAGTGATTTTTCTTTTCTTCCCCCAAATTATCCATGTTCTCCAAAATGTTTACCATAAGAAAACATGAAAAAAGAACAAATTAATAAATCAAAGCACTTGAAATATCACTCTGTACCCCTTAAATATGTACAATTATTATGTGTCAATTAAAAAATCAATCAATCCAAAGCTTAAAAAATATATGCCTTGACCCTTATCTTTAATGAAGGAAGGAAAGTAGGAAAATGGGAGAAGAAATAGTTTAGAAATCTGTTCAGTGAATATTTACTAAGTGCTAACTACTACGTACTGCTCAAAAAAACGATAGGATAAATGAATGTATGGATCCTGCCCTTAGGAAACTTCCATGTTAATGGAGGAAGCAAAATGTCTGTGTTATAAGCTATAAATTAGCAAGGCTGACTTTTAAATAAACATTTACACAAATGAGTATTTTCACTCATGGGAAGACCGTCTCCTTAGTCACCTTGGAGAACTATGTATGACAATATTTTGAGAAGCTGTGTAATAGTTATAATAGCTTTCAGCTATTAAAAAAAATAAAATCAAGCACAAAGACATTCCATCTAGACATTCCAGATAAGCTATGTGGGCTCTGAAATCAATTTTAACAAAATTCCAAGATCCAAAAGAGAGTTCCCTTGGGAATTAAAAAAATTAGAAGCCGAAACCAAAATAAAATGCATACAAAGCTGGCACTGTATTTAATTCTACAATCAGCATTTTGGGGAATAGAAAGGGTGAAATTAAATGTAAAAATATATAAATATTGAATTAACCCATTTTTTATGGTTTATAAAAATAACATTATTTGTCATACTTCGTAGAAATAACAATGGAACCAAATGATAAATATAAGGTATCTTCTCAGAAGGTCAATTTGACTCAGTATTAAATTATTCTACATTTTAAAAAATAAAAAGAGGGCCGGCCCAGTGGCGCACTGGATAGTGCGCCGCTTGGGAGGCGCGGCGGCGCTGCCGCCCGAGGGTTCGGATCCCACATACAGACCGGCTCCCGCTCACTGGCTGAGCGAGGTGCGGGAGCAACACCGAGGCTTGCGATCCCGTTGCTGGTCCCTGGTCCGGTACGGGGGCAACACTGAGGGTTGCGATCCGTTGCCGGACACGGAACAAAAAAGACAAAAGACAAAAAAAATAAATAAATAAATAAATAAATAAAAAGAAACATATCATGGAATAGAATACAAAATTCAAATGGATTTTAGAGAAAAAAGGAGACTTCATGAACATAGAAGGTCTCCTGGGAACTTCTTTTTTGCCACCTTGACATCCAGGGTCTTGATGTCACCAACTGTCTTCTGCTATAGCTGGTACTTTGGGAGAAAAGTCTGAGAATCACTGTACCGCATCATTTATTTCTTCATTTTCATCCATTCAACAATTCTTATTTGAGGGCTTCTGTGCCAGACACTATCTACACCGAAGCCACATAAAAGATACAATAGTGGGGGTAGGTAGGGACAAAGTACCACTGGCCCTCCGCATCCATGGATTCAACCAACTACAGATCAAAAACATTAAAAATAAATTGTATCCGTACTGCACACGTACAAACATTTTTGGTCATTATTCCCTAAACAGTACGACATATAGTATGACAACGATTTACATAGTATTTACATTGCATTAGGTATTATAAGTTATCTAGTGAAGACTTAAAGTATATGGGAGGACATGTGTAGGTTATATGCAAATACTATCCCATTTTATATCAGGGACTTGAGCTTCTGTGGATTTTGGTATCTGAGGGAGGTCTTGGAATCAATCCCCTTTGGATACCGGAAGACAACTGTATAGTTAACAGAAGAGAAGGATCACCAAGGTCAGCTGAGGAAGAGTCAGGGCAAGCTTCACAAGAGGTAGTACCTGAACCAGAGTATCTGCTCGGTATCTGAGGAGTTTGATGGCCAGAGGAGGAATGTCCAGGCAGAAGGATTAGAGTGCAATAGCTCAACATTACTGGAGCATCAAATACGGGGTGGATGGGAAGAAAAGCTGGGAAATGATAATACGATATATTTTACTGAGCACTCACTACATATTGTGTTAAGTACATTTAATCCTCAAAACAACCCTATGAGATAGGTAATGTTACTCACCATTCTACAGATTACAGAGGAAACTGAAGCTTAGAGAAAACATGTTCAACATAAAAGCTAGACAGGGGCCGGCCCGTGGCTCACTCGGGAGAGTGCAGTGCTGATAACACCAAGGCCACGGGTTCGGATCCCATATACGGATGGCCGGTTCCCTCACTGGCTGAGCGTGGTGCTGACAACACCAAGTCAAGGGTTAAGATCCCCTTACCGGTCATCTTTAAAAAAATAAATAAATAAAAAAATAAATAAATAAAAAAATAAATAAATACATAAAAGCTAGACAGGGGCCGGCCCGTGGCTCACTCGGGAGAGTGCAGGGCTGATAACACCAAGGCCACGGGTTCGGATCCCATATACGGATGGCCGGTTCCCTCACTGGCTGAGCGTGGTGCTGACAACACCAAGTCAAGGGTTAAGATCCCCTTACCGGTCATCTTTAAAAAAATAAATAAATAAAAAAATAAATAAATAAATAAAAGCTAGACAGGGGCCAGCTCACAAAAGTCCCTTTCTGTGTGCCATGAAAGAGAGTTCTGGTGTGATCCATCACGCCAGAGTTAAACAAAAAACCAGCGCAAAGTATCACAAGGAAGTTTATGCAGAGTAGGGATGACTGAAAGAGAGAAATGCAAGTCCAGAGGCAGGAGAGATTTTTATGGGCTAACTGGTTAAGAAAGCTTTATGCTGAAGTTGGAATTGAGCTGGGTTGCAGTGGAGAGAAGTCAGAGGGAAGAACCAGATAGAGGGTGTGAACAAAGTCAGCTATGACTTTGGCATCAAGAGAAGTCTACAGAGGCTAACGTGGTAGAAGACAGTCAAGTGAGGAAAACAGGGAGTGATCAGGATGGAAGGGAAAGTCAAGAATGGACCTAGAAGGCACAAGGAGGTAAATGAGGAGCTGTTCTTCATTGCACTGGCAGTAGGTAGCCACTGACAAGTTTTTGAGCAGAATGGTGCACTGAAGATGAATCCAAGTGACACTTAGATGAAAGGCTTTTGGGATGGTCCATAAGCAAGATGATGAGGTTATCGTGGCCAAGCCAGAAATACAGGCAGTATCCTGGGGAGCAGAGTATCAGAATGACTAAGTGCTCATCTGTGAAATCAGACTGATCTAGGTTCTGACTTTACTTCAGACTTCCAGTTTCCTCATCTATAAACAGGGGATAATACCATCTACTTCACTTGATTGCTGACAGATTTAAATAAAATGAAATAATATGTGTGAAGCATTCAAATAACAAAGATTATATCCAGCACTTAAAATCTAATAAACCTACTGATGTCCTGCTCACAATGTTGCTCCTCAATACAAGTCCTACCATCATTCCTTTAAACATTCAGCAAGTTTACTGAGCATCAACTACCTATGAGTCAGGCACTGAGTTGTCTCTGACTAGCCCAGCCTGAACCATTTCCTTTTCTGAACTCTATTTATTTTTTAAAATTATTATTGTTATTTTTGGGCAGGGGGGAGCTGGCTGGTACAGGGATCCAAACCCTTGACCTTGGTGTTCTAAGGCTGCAGCTCTAACCAACTAAGCCAACCAGCCAACCCCCTTCTCTGAACTCTTTTGTCCTGACCACTCTTGTCCCTACTATTCCTTTTGACATTTATTCTTGTACAATTTTGTATCAATTATTTCATGTGTGTTTTTCCTTCCCATAAAAGTAATCTTCATAAGGGATAGAAAATGATCTTATTTCTTTGTTACTATCACAATGAAGATGATATTTAATAAGAAAAATGATTAAGAAGAACGTCCTTAGCTTCGGTCTTGCTCAAAAAGATCCCTAATCACTACATCTCTTTTGTAGTGTAATGCACAGCCTGGCATAGTACTGGTTTTCAAACCATTTCTTAATAGCAGAACCCTTTCAATAAATAAAATCAATACATAAAATTGATAAAAGTAGTTCAACTCTGGTTAAAATGATAGTGAGGTCCAAAGTATCAACCTTATGTCTGCCCCTAGCTGTCAACCCCTGAGGCAACTGCACGGAATCCTTCAATTATTTGCAACTAGTTTGAAAACCTATGGAGTAGTAAGTAGAGCACTGTCAGGAAACGCCAGCTCTGACACTCACAAAGTTACCCCTTTGCAATTAATTTGACCCCTCTCCTCCATCTGCTCTCCAAAAGGCCCTTGAGTTATTACTCTCTAGATGGCAAAGTCCCAGGCTTAACTGAAATGTGTTGAATGCAGGGGGATACTCTTAAACCACAGCTCCTGGCAATGCTCATACCAAGAGTGCACAACTTACTAGAGCCACATTTTTTCCTTTTTTTTTTTTACCAAATGTCAAACTTTGTACAAACCAAAGAAAAGCTAAAAAAAATGCCTCAAACAATTAGAGAACTGGGACAAAAGGGCTTTCTAAGTGGCTTGTTGGAATTCTGTAAAGAACAACCCTCACAAAATGCTCCCTTAAATTTATCATCAGTCAGAAATGATGGTGCAAAATTTCTATCAACATTGGGACCCGTCTTTTTGTTGCTAAAATAAATCTAGGCAACAGCAATGGGCTTAGTGTAGGCACTCGAATCACCAGTGAATTAGAATTTTTCAGCATTCAGCACCAACAGAAATGAGTCAGTAGGCCTGAGATAAGTGAAAACAGAAGTTGCCATAGTAACTTGCACATTTACCCTAAAATGGCAGGAGGTGGGGGGTGGGGAAGTAGGTCAATATTTCTCCTTAACTAGCTCTATTCCTTAGCTGCTTCTTCTTGTCTAAAGCAGCATCCTCCTCATTTCCCAACCCCAACAGGGGCAAGAGGAGGAAAGTCAAGTGAGCTTTTCAAAAAACGCAAGGGGGTGAGGAGAGGTCTAGGGAGAGGGAAAGAGAACCAAGAGGACGGCCAAATAAAAATCTCACAAGTACCTCGGGACTACCCCCAGGGAAAGCAGTTGCTGATCAAGGGCACCAGTGCTAAGAAACTGTTGCTGGGTTACTACAAATCAGAAATTGCCATTTTTCCTGTAGCAGTTTAAGTGCATCTAATGGAACACTGGGGAATGCATTATTAACAGCTTGGGATTAGGGGTAATGGTGGGGGGGGGTGGAATACTCTAGCACGGGAGAAATCTTAGGCCCTTAGCAAGAGATATTCTTTGATGGTTAGAAACTATAATCTGGGCTAAAGGATGCCCTAAAAGAGAGGGAGGGAGAGAGGCTGAGGGGGTTCACTTTCAAAATAAGCTGATTTTGCTAACACAGGAACATAGTGCCCTTTGATACTTGGATGTGAAATGGCTACTAATCCAAGAGGGCAAGGGCAATTCTGGTCTCTGAGCTGGTGTGGAGAGTGCCAGAGCTCATTATCAGCTCTTCCACCTGCGGTGCCAGCAAATGTGGGACACAGGTTATGCAGAAAGCATTTGGAAACAGGTGCTGTTCCACTTTCCGCCAGCTGTTAGTGTGCATGGGGATAACTTAGGGTATTACTACTGATTTTAACCATTTGGTGTGAAGGTCCTGGTATTCCAGAAGATGACAGAAAGGACAGTCCTTCCGGGGGGGGGGGGGCAAAAAAGCAGAAGTACCTTTTTACAACCAGTGCCTATTTCAAACAACTAACTTCTAGATACCCTACCCTGTATCGAGGCGAGCCCAGGCTTCCATGGGAAAGGCCATTCAAGCAGCACACCTTGTTGCAGAGTGGAGAAAGGACAGGCTCAGTCTCAAATTTGAGTTCATGTTTTCAGAAACACAGTAGCATCTGCAAATTGTCCCCTTGTGCTTCTACATGTTTTTACTCCTCTGGGAGAGAGACTCAGACACACAGAAACATTTAAGATGACTTTAGAGACCAAAAGTGGCCAAGACCTGGGGAGAGGAGCACCCAGAACAAGCTTGCTGTACAGACAGGGGATAGAGACCCGAAGGAGCAGGCACTAGGACTCCATACATACTACAGGACAAAGGAGTACAGGCTGAGCAGCGTGTGCACAGACTTAAGGTGAGAGACTCCAGGCAGCAAGACCTCAACCACCCTGGCGGGGGAGATGTGAGGACTGGAAGATGCTATTCTATCACTACCACTCAGCACTGCCCAGAAAATCATTCTGTCTGGCTGGCTAAGAAGCATTTCTCCTTTACATACAGAAGCAGAGAGGACAAAGAGACATTTGTGAACAAATCATATTTTAAACTTTTTATTCCAGAAAATGTTCGAGCATACCCAAAGTAGAAAGAATTGGATAAAAATCTATCACCCAGCTTCAAAAATAGTCAATATTCTAGTACTAATCTTAAAGCTGAGGTAGAATTCTTTACTAGATTGATCCCCAAGTGTTACACATCAAAAGCTTACAACCCAAAACAGCAACTTCTAAAACCTCCAAGAACCCCAGGAGGCAGCTACTCTAGGAAAGCAGCAGGGGTAAAGGAAAAGAAACAGACATCAATTTCAATTCTGAAGGAATGTACACCAGAATAATTATACCTGCAAAGTTGCCTACAGGTTATGTTACCTGAATTTTTAATTCCTAAAAGATGCATTTCTGATGCATTTGTGTTTGCTGAGCAAGAATCCCTGTGTTGTACAAACCCACAGAGAAAGACTCCATGGTCACCATAGGCAACCTTCTACAACTGTGTCTTGTTTACAGTCACTTTCTGTTCTTTTTTTTTTTTTTTTTTTTTTTTTTTTTTTTTTTTTTTTTTTTGTCTTTTGTCTTTTTTCCGTGTCCGGCAACGGATCGCAACGGGCAGTGTTGCCCCCGCACCGGACCGGGGACCGGCAACGGGATTGCAAGCCTCGGCGTTGCTCCCGCTCCTCGCTCAGCCAGTGAGCAGGAGCCGGTCTGTATGTGGGATCCGAACCCTCGGACGGGAGCGCCGCCGCGCTTCCCAAGCGGCGCACTATCCAGTGCGCCACCGGGCCGGCCCCCACTTTCTGTTCTGACATAAGCATTTGGGGCAAACTTCAGGGAACAGGAGAATATAGACTTACTTCATTTATAACCTACTAAAACCCACCATGTGCTGGCATTTGGAGAAGCCGAAGCAAGGTCTCTACTTACTGGTACTATTACGTCATCATAAAAACTCCAAGCTAAAGCCCATCTCATTGTCCGACCTTGACAGAATTCAGTGTAGGTGACTTTAGGAACCTGAAACCGACAATCACAGCATCTCATCAAACTCAAGTCATTCCACCAATACGGTTCTGACTGCTGTCTCATGTTAAATTATCCATTGGTTCTTCTTTTTATCTATTTAAGACACTATTATCCAAAACATGATTATACATAACTGCCTAATACTCAATGAATAGTCTCTCAACAAAGTTGTATTGTTTTTCCTCTCATAAAAGAGAAGACAGATTTGGCTCGAAGGTAGAACACCTAAAACACAGCTCTTCAGAGAATCATTTGTAAAATGATTCAAGTGCTTTTTTGTTTCCTTTTTAAAGAAAAATAGCCAACCAAAGCCTGCCTAGGCGGAGCTATGTAATCTATCAAATATTAGAAAAGAAAAAGAAACTACTACTTTGTAGCTTTTACAGTTTTACCAAAGAAACAGTGTTGAGGGGAAAACAGTATGAGTAGAATATCAGAGAGAGGGCCGACCTCATGGCTCACTCGGAGAGTGCGGCGCTGGGAGTGCCGAGGCCGCAGGTTCGGATCCTATATAGGGATGGCCGGTGCACTCACTGGCTGAGCGTGGTGCGGGCGACACCATGCCAAGGGTTACGATCCCCTTACCGGTCACACACACACACACACACACAAAGAATATCAGAGAGAAACCAGAGATCAGAAATGTGGATTATGTGGATTCTACCACTGACACACATCTGACCCCTTTCACTGAGAAGTCATCTTGCTCATGCCTACTCATGTCAAACACCATAAACTGGGAGGGGAATGGCGAGGGAGTATTTATTTGCCACCTGCCTTTCAAAACAGGAGCAGGGGGCTGCCCTCATGTGGGCCATCACCCTAGTGGAAGCAAACTGGACTGAGGCTCCATTCTGGTTCTAGTCGTTCTTCGATAACTACAAATTGTGTGACTCGGAACAAGCTCCTTAACCTATGTAGCCTCGTTTTCTATAAAGGTGTCAGATGTGAGGTCAGTGGTAGACACCAAGTATCTCAATTTCTGGTTTCTCTCTGACATTCTTCTTATCCCACTTTTCCCCACCTTTTCTCTGTTATAATTGTCAAAGAGACCTTGTTTTAATAATCTATAAAAAGTCGCTTTAGCCCTAAAATTATAGAATTAAAAAAAACAAGCAAAAAACAAAACAAAGAAACCACATTCAGAGTTTTAGGGTATAAAGAAGAATTCTATACTCAAACTACCATCAAGAGATACAGAAGAACAGTAATGACAAAGCCTTACCCCTTGTATGCGAAGCTCTTCCTTCAGAGGAGCGAGGCTGCATTTCTTCCCCAGCATACAGCTATACCACCTAGGAGAAAAAAATCAGACAAGTAAACACTGTTAATGTGGTTATATTTTTAAACTACATATTACTCAAGTGAACAAGAAGAGAACAGTAGCAAACAAATGTTGAATTAAGTTACCAGTGACAATAACAAGAATTACATGTAATATATTTAGACAAAGACTGAATCTAGTGATGGAAAACAAGCTGAAAGCAACTTAAAAGAACAAAAATCCACTTAGTCTCTCCAATGCTTCAGGGTTATATGTATTTGGAAAGAAAGTGAAGAAGAGATGTCTCATCTGTCATACTCAGAATGAAGGCCATTTAGCTATAGGACAGAAATTAGTCAATAAATAACAATAAAAACATGTATAAATACTCCCTACACCATACTAACAGAACTTGTAAAATCCAGCATAAACCTGTACTCTGAAATGTCCTCACCTGCAAATAATTTAAGGATAAACACTGCATTGGAATTGCAACAGATCAGGGAATCAATTTGTTATTCTTTGATTTATTATTATTCTGGATTAGTAAATACAATTCCAGAAGAGGGAGCATATAGAAGACAGAATGAACTGGTTAAAAGGCAGAGGGATAGAATTAATTTTTTCCCATTATTCTAAAAAGTTTGCAAAGTATAAAATTTATACAGGACTTCTACTTCAGCCCATGAAGGATTAATTTCTATAGGAATTGCCCTTCCACCATAAACAAGTAAGAAGCTTAACAATATATAGCAAAAAGCTGTTTTTCAGACACTGGACAGCTGGCAATGCAGAACTATGATCTCAGAGAGAGAAACAAACAAGGTGAGCCCTACAACTGACAGAGCTTATTGCCTAAAGGAAATTTCCAGGCAGTACTGCAGGGAAAGGAAATTTATTTATTTATTTATTTTTTTGCTTTTTGTCTTTTTTCGTGTCCGGCAACGGATCACAACCCTCAGTGTCGCGCCCGCACCGGACCGGGACCGGCAACGGGATCGCAAACCTCGGTGCCGTGCCCGCACCTCGCTCAGCCAGTGAGCGGGAACCGGTCTGTATGTGGGATCCGAACCCTTGGCGGGAGCGCCACTGCACGCCCAAGCGGCGCACTGTAGCAGTGCGCCACCGGGCCGGCCCAGGGAAAGGAAATTTATTTATTTATTTATTTTTTTGCTTTTTGTCTTTTTTCGTGTCCGGCAACGGATCACAACCCTCAGTGTCGCGCCCGCACCGGACCGGGACCGGCAACGGGATCGCAAACCTCGGTGCCGTGCCCGCACCTCGCTCAGCCAGTGAGCGGGAACCGGTCTGTATGTGGGATCCGAACCCTTGGCGGGAGCGCCACTGCACGCCCAAGCGGCGCACTGTAGCAGTGCGCCACCGGGCCGGCCCAGGGAAAGGAAATTTAAAACACAGTCCAACAGTTTTGCTGAGTTGATGAGACAGAGATCAGAGTTCAGAGAGGCTGAAGCAGTTAGGACTTGCAAAGCAAATTAAACCCAAGTAAGCAGAAGAAAGGAAATAATAAAGATTAGAGCAGAAACCAATGAAAGAGAAAAGAGAAAAACAATGGAGAAGAATAATGAAACTAGGATCTGATTCTTTGAAAAATTCTCAACAAGCTAGAAATAGAAGGGAATTTTCTTAATCTAATAAAATGAATCTAAAACAAAAACAAAAACCCCACAGCCAACACCATACTTAATGGTAAAAGTACAATGAGATTCCCCTAAGATCAGGAAAGAGGCAAGAATGCCACTCTTCACTTCTGTTCAAAACTGTTCTGGAGATCCTAGTTGGTACAATAAGAAAAGAAAAAGAAATAAAATGCATACAAACTAAAAAGAAAGAAAACTGTCTTTATTTACAGAAGACATGGTCACCTGTGTAGAAAATTCTATGAAATCTAGGAAAAAACTATTAGAATAAGTGAGTTTAGCAAGGTCACAGAGTAAGAGGTTAACATAAAATCAAATTTATTTCCCTATAGTAGCAATACACAACTAGAAATTGAAAATTTTAAATGCCATTTACAATGGCATCAAAATACACAAAATACTTAGGAATAAAGTTACCATAACATGTGTAAGAAAACTATAAAACATTACTGAAAGAAATTTAAGACCTAAATAATGAAGAGATACATCAGGTAGGAATGGAAGATTCAATATCATTAAGGTATCAATTCTTTCCAATTTGATCTATAAATTCAACAAAATCCCAGCCAAAACCCCAGTAGTCTTTTTCACAAAAATTGATAAACTGATTCTAAAATTTATATGGAAATGCAAAAGATCTCAAATAGCTAAAACAACATTGAAAAAGAAAAAGCTGAAGCACTCAAACTACCTAATTTCAAGACTTCTCCAAAGCTATGATGAAAACAGTATTGGCATAAGATAGACATATGTCAAGAGAATGGAAGAGAATCCAGAAACAGACTCACTTCTATGGTTGGTTGATTTTAAACAAAGGTTACCAAAAGTTTGCTCGTCAAAAGAGACTGTTATAAGAATGCAAAGGCAACCACAGATGGGGAGGAAATACTTGCAAAACACATTTGATAAAAGACAGTATTCACAATTTGTAAAGAACTCTTATAACCCACTAAGCTTAATAAACCAATAAAAAGAAATACAGGGATGACTAATAGCACATGAAAAGATGCTCCACATCACTAGTCATCAGGGAAAGCAAATTAAAATCATAATGAGATACCACTCATTTCCCATTAGAATGGATACATTTTTAAAGGATGACAATACCAAATGGTGTCAAATGAAACTCTCATACATTGCTGGGGGGAATGTAAAATAGTACAGCCACTTTGAAAAACAGTCTGGCAACTTCCTATGAAGTTAAATAGACATTTACCATAGGACTCAGGAGTCCTAACTTGAGATATTTACTCAATACAGAGGAAAACTTAAGAACAAAGACCTGTAAGCAAATGTTCATAGGAGTTTTATTCTTACTAGCCAAAACCTGGAAATGACTCAAATGTCCATCAATTGGTGAATGGATTAAAATCATACTACTTAGGGCCGGCCCGGTGGCGCACTGCTACAGTGCGCCGCTTGGGAGTGCGGTGGCGCTCCCGCCGAGGGTTCGGATCCCACATACAGACTGGCCGCTCACTGGCTGAGCGAGGTGCGGGCGCAACACCAAGGGTTGCGATCCCGTTGCCGGTCCCGGTCCAGTACGGGCGCAACACTGAGGGTTGCAATCCGTTGCCGGTCACGAAAAAAGACAAAAAGGAAAAAAAAAATCATACTACTTAGCAACAAAAAGAGCAAACTACTGATACAAAGCATGGATATGCTGCATGAAAGAAGTCAGACACGAAAAAGCTACATTTGTATGATTCCATTTATATGAAAAGTCTAGAACAGGCAAAACTATTGTGACAAAGTACATCAGTGGCCACTGAAGGCTGGGAGTGGGATCAGGACAGACTGCAAAGGGGCACTAGGGAACTGTTTAGGGTGATGAAAATGTTCTATATCTTGGGCCGGCCCCGTGGCACACTCAGGAGAGTGCAGCGCTGGGAGCGCAGCGATGCTCCCGCCGCGGGTTCGGATCCTATATAGGAATGGCTGGTGCACTCACTGGCTGAGCGCGGTGCAGGCGACACCACACCAAGGGTTGCGATCCCCTTACCAGTCACAAAAGAGACAAAAAAAAAAAAAAAGTTCTATATCTTGAGGGTGGTGGTGGTAACATATACCTTTGTCAGAACTAGTTGAATTGCATGCTTAAAATCGGGAGAATTTTATTGTTGTGCAAGTTTACCTCAATAAAACCAATTTAAGTATATAAATTTATAAATGATTACCTTATACATTCAAACATACATTAAAGAATAGTTAACAATATATAATGTATATTTTCTTATTTTACACCACAGCTCAGTCACACTAACAACATATATTTTCTCCTGCTTTTTTCATTTACTATCACAATTACTCTGGTGTCACTCAAAATCATCTAACTGCACATTATTTTAAAAGGGAAGTTTCAGATTAAGGGATATGTATTCAATACTTAATTGTTTATACACAAAATAGCTATTATAAAGGTGAATTTTAAAGTGACGAAAATTCTTTTTTTTTTTCTTTTCCCTTTTTGTCTTTTTTTGTGACCGGCAACGGGATCGCAACCCTAGGTGTCGCGCCCGCACCGCGCTCAACCAGTGAGCGGACCGGTCTCTATATGGGATCCGAACCCTCAGCAGGAGCGCCGCCGTGCTCCCAAGCGCCGCACTCTACCGAGTGCGCCACCGGGCCGGCCCAAGTGACGAAAATTCTAAGAGAATATAAGAACCTCTAAAATCACACATTAGGTTAGAACTATATATAATTGCCATTTTTATAGGCTGAAAACTGTTGAAGATGTGCAATCTCATATGATTCAACCTAATACATTAAATAATATGAGTGAAAATCTCATTAATTTTAAAAGTATGCCAAAAACTGTTACATTGCTTTAGAAATGGTGGGCATCAACAAATATTTTGTCTTCATTGTCTGTGGGTTCAACAACAGGTGAATGCACCTATTTCTGTTTAGTCTCTGAAAATACAAAGAAATAACTGTTCTACCTAAACTACTTTAAACAATCCCAGGAAAATTTATTTAAAGCATAACTAATTTCATCTGGTGGTTTAAAAATGTTTGGAAGAAAAATAATATGCTCCCTTTAAGAACAGTGTGTAAATGGAGAAATTATTAACCAAGAATTAAAAGCCTTATGTTAGGGACAGGTGAAGGAAGAGAAATTAGGAGCAATTAGTGTTCACATAGTAACAGTAGAAAATAGGTTAATTAACACCTTTCCTTTAAAACTAGCATTCCCAAACAGATTAGATCAGAGCCACCAGAAGCCAAAAGACAGCCTAGAACAGAGAAAAAAAATACTACTATAAAGTTCTTCTTCAGAAGAAAAGCAAATATTTAGATAAGTAATCATTAAAAAAAATTTTTTTTTTCAAAAAATAGATAAGCAAGACTAGTAATAGTTAAACATGTCATTTGATACTTACTTGGGAGAGTTCATATTGCTTTAATCTTTTTTTAAATGAAGTCTTTTTTATTACTTCTGAACCTGCATTTTCTTTGAATATATTGTACAATGAAATGTTTTTTTTCTAAAAAAAAATTTTTTTTTTTTTCAAAAGATGACTGGTAAGGGGATCTCAACCCTTGACTTGGTGTTGTCAGCACCATGCTCTCCGAAGTGAGTGAACCAGCCATCCCTATACAGGGATCCAAACCCATAGCCTTGGTGTTATCAGCACCACACTCTCCCGAGTGAGCTACGGGCCGGCCCTTAAAATGTTTTTAATGTTACATAATTTTCGCCATTCCCAATGTAATCAGCACTCTTTCTTAGCATAATCATTAATCTGATTTTAGAGTTTGAAATTGAAATAAGAAACACATTACTCTTATTCAGAGGTGATATCCCAGACACTGAACAACAAACAGTCCACTGACCCTAACCAATACGCACAGACACTGGAGTAAACAACTAGTGTGGCAATACTTCCTATTCCAGCTGAATATCAGCCCTGATCTTATATCCAATGACCAGATACATGTTTTGGCTAATGTAGATGCATGAGCTATGAAGTGGGAAAAATGAAATTCACACAGACATGAAACTGAACTCAAATCTTTACTGCATGGAAACAAGGTGAAATATTTCACAGTGACTAAAACTGACTGGCTAACAGGCAATGGTGGATTTTTATATTCAACTTTGATGAAAGCAAATGGACTTTACAAGAAACCCTTGAGATTTAATTAATGCTACTAATCTAAAGGTTCCTGTTACTGAGGAGACTCTAAAATCAGTATATGACACCTTGTATATATTTTTCCCTTAAGGAAAGAAAATAATACAAACACCAAGCTACTTTTGTTTCTTTTCAAGGGATTACTGTTAGTTATCTTCCTGAGATGCAAAAGACCATAAAAGAATAGTACCATGCCTAGGCTGCCGAATAAGGCATCAGACACTAAATAGTTTGGTCCTTTTCTAAGTGGATCTCTTCCAACAATTACACTAAAACATAGAGATGGATCACAGATGCCAGAGGGGCCTGGTTGCCCTTGGAGTCCCGGGTTCCTGTGATTTCCATCTTTGCCAGGAATACCTGGGTCTCCCAGAGGACCTTCTTTGCTTCTTCCAGGAGGGCCCTCTGGAGCTGGGGGACCAGGGGAACCTTATTCTCCAGGATGCCCCAACTCTTGGACATCCTTTGCCCAGTTCCTTCCCGGTTAAACCTTTTAATCCTCTGGCACCTGAGCGTCCAAGGGCACCCATTAATCCAGGAACACCATCTCTTTCTGGCAAACCAGGAAATCCGCGAGGACCTTTTGGGCCTATGGGACCAGGTGGCCCAGGAATACCAGGGGAACCATGTTGGTATTGGCAATGTATCACAATGTTGAATTTTTTCGCTCTGAAGTACGACTAGTAGCTGGACTCTTAATACATCAGTAGAAACCTCTCAAAAAAGTGTTCTGAAAATTCTCTTCCAGGCTTCCCATCCAATCCTAGAGGTTCCTGAGGTCATTTCCCCAGGTTGTCTTGGGACCCTCAGGCCCCCTCAGAACATCCAGTCCAGTTTCTCCTTTTGGTCCAGTGGCACCTCTGACACCAGGTTCCCCGTTGTCACCTCTCTCTCCTTTTGCACCAGGATGGTCTTGAATTCCCTGCTGCCCTGGAATTCCTTGTCTTCCATTTTCTTCCTTTTGACCCTGAATACCTTTTTCACCTTGATATCCTTTGTCCCCATTTTTCCCTTGCATCCCAGGTAGACCCACGTATCCTGGTTCTCCTGGGGGACCCATTGCTCCTGGTCCTCCCTTAAGCCCAGAAGCCCCAGGCATCCCTTGAAGTCCAGGTTCACCTTTGTTCCTTTTAGATCATGGTGTTCCAGGCTGACCTGGTGAACCATTGCTTCCCATTAAACCAGGCATCTCGGGCCGGCCCGGTGGCGCACTGCGCTAGTGCGCCGCTTGGGAAGCGCGGAGGCGCTCCCGCCGAGGGTTCGGATCCCACATACAGAC
>NW_007726312.1:0-8906 GCF_000696425.1 Galeopterus variegatus | reverse complement strand
AAAAAAAAAAAAAAAAAAAAAAAAAAAAAAAAAAAAAAAAAAAAAAACCAGGCATCTCTGGGGCTCCTTTTTTTCCTGGTGGTCCTGGAGATCCAATTTCTCCCTTTTGGCCCATTAATCCTTGGCTTCCAGGAAATCCTAGATTTCCAATTCTGGGACAGCTGCAATTGGCACGGGCCTCAGGCTGCTTCTACTCATGGCAGAAAATGGCAGGCAGCCAGCAGATACAAGCAGATCACATAGTGAGAGGAAGTAAGAGAGTTTTAGTTCTTGAACTAAACTGAATACCATATTGTGAATCTTTCAAGATTTAATCTCATCAATATACTTACTATTTTCTCCAATAGTTATATTTCTCATAGAAAAAGCAGAAGCCACTGGATGCGTTAAAAATCCTGTTTCAGCTTCACATTTAAAAAATGCCTACCCACTAGATCCTAGCTACTCTCAACAGGCATCTTGTGACAACTAATCAAAATGCAAGTGGAAAAAAATGAACAAAAGGAAGATCTAGTAACTCAAGAGACTTTGAACCCATTATACTATTTTAATGATGAAAGTAGAACTCTATTCATTACAGCATTTAAGAATTCCTCTGAGATGGCAGGCTTTAAGAAAAATTATTTTAAAATAATTTCAAACCTACAGAACTGTTGCAAGATTGGTACAAACGACTCCAGTACGTCCTTCACCCAGATTCCCCAATTAACATTTCCCCCATTTGCTTGCTCTGTGTGTACAACATGTTTTTTCCTAAACCATTTGAGAGTTAGCTACAGACATCATCACATCCCTTCAACCCTAATATTTTGCATGTACTTTTTAAAAACAAGGGCATTCTCTTCTATAACTACAGAATGTTTATCAAATTAGAAAATTTAACACTCATACAATACTATTACCTGGAATACAGTCTACACTCAAATTTCACCAATTATCCCAATTTTCTCTCCTGATACAAGATCTAATCTAGGACTTTGTGTTTCATTGACTTATCAAATCTCTTTTGTCTCCTTCAATCTGGAATAGTTCCTCAGCCTTTTTTTACTTTCATGACCTTAATATTTTTGAAGAATTGCTTTACAAAATCCCTCAAATTGGTTTGTCTGAAGTTTCACATCATTAGATTCAGGTTACACATCTTTGGCATGAATAGCACAGAAGTACTGTTGTACCCTTCTATGTGCATAACATCAGAAGATGATCACCTAGTGAAGGTGGTGGCCCTTCACTTTTTCCACAGTAAAGTTCGCACATTTCTCTTTGTAATTATAAGTAACCCGTGGGGAGACAATTTGAAACTATGTAAATAAGGGGCCAGCCCGTGGCTCACTTGGGAGAGTACGGTGATAACACCAAGGCCACAGGTTCGGATCCCTATATAGGGAGGGCTGGTTATCTTACTTGGGAGAGTGTGGTGCTGACAACACCAAGTCAAGGGTTAAGATCCCCTTATTGGTCATCTTGAATGAAAGAAAGAAAGGAGAGAGGGAGAGAGAGAGAGAGGGAGGGAGGGGGGAAGAGAGAGAGAGAGAGAAAGAAACTATGTAAATGTCCTGTTTCTCTTCAAATTTCCTACTGTTGATTCCTCCACAAATTAATTATTACTATGAAAACTGCAAAATGGAAGAACTTTTACTCTGTCCCCTTATATATTTCATTTATTTATTCTATTCAATGGGCTGTAAACCATTATTGTTATTATTCATTTTGAAACTCATATTGCCCCAGATTTGGCTTGAGCTGGCTCCTGTGTCCTTCTAACATGTCATTTTTTGAACACTTCCTTACTTTCTGATACTAAAAGATATTCCAGGCTCATCTTTTTTTTCGGGGGGGGGGGGGGGTGGTGTGTCAGTGGGCCCGTACAGGGGTCCAAACCCTTGACTTTGGTATTAAAAGGATGTGCTCTCACCAACTGAGCTAACCGGTCAGCCCCAGGCTCATCTTATACTTATCCTAACCTAGCACTGGAATCAACCATTTCTCCAAGGAACTCTGGTTCTTTTTAGTGGAGAATGTTTATTTAGAAACTGTCTCTTTTTAAATTAAATCTTAAAGTGTAATTAAGAAAACAGAAAAAAGCAGAGATTTGGGATATAAGTGGTCATGAGCCTTGTCTAAAAACTTCTCTAAGTAGTAGAACCTCACACCTTGCTGCCTATAATAATTAAATTGCCAGAATAAATGTCCTAGATAGTCACCGGAGCAGCCCTAAGGCTCTCCTGATCTCAAAATTTACCATTTAAACTATCATAAATTCTAGGGCTGGCCCAGTGGCGGTGGCGCTCCCGCCGAGGGTTCGGATCCCATGTGGAGACCGGTTCCCGCTCACTGGCTGAGCGCGGTGCGGGCACAACACCGAGGGTTGCGATCCTGTTGCCGGTCAGTAAATAAGACAAAAAGGAAAAAAAAAAAAACTATCATAAATTCTAGATCTACATGGCTAAAAATAAACTTTTATCCTATGTTATTATTAATAATTTATCGTAATTAGATATTCTTTCATGGATTAGAAACACTGCATTGGGCCGGCCCGGTGGCACACTGCTACAGTGCGCCGCTTGGGAGCGCAGCGGTGCTCCTGCCGAGGGTTCGGATCCCACATGCAGACCGGCCACTCACTGACTGAGCAAGGTGCGGGAGCAACACCGAGGGTTGCGATCCTGTTGCCGGTCCCGGTCCGGTACAGGCGCGACACTGAGGGTTGCGGTCTGTTGCCGGTCACGAAAAAAAAAGAAACACTGCATTATAACAAGCTTCTCCAAGGCAATTGAAACAGGCTTTTAATTCCTTGTTATTTCTTTTTAGACTGTCTGATGTACTCAAAATACATGTTGTTGATTTTAACAACTCTCTTCTTTGACCAGCAGAACAACCCAGTGGCTACCTCCTGTAGACAGAAATACACAGAAGTTGATAAAGCTAGCTCATCGTGGCATGAGCCACTGGATCCAACCTTTTCTCCTCAAGACCTTAGGACAGACACCAATCAATGAAACTTAGCCATATCAAACCTCAAAGGAAACAAAATTAAGCAAGACCTAAGTTAAGGTAATGAAAAGCACAAAACCTAATTCATTTAAAAAAAATAATCAAGGGGCCGGCCCGGTGGTGCACTGCTACAGTGCGCCGCTTGGGAAGCGCGGCAGCGCTCCCGCCGAGGGTTCGGATCCCACATACAGACCGGCCGCTCACTGGCTGAGCGAGGGGCGGGAGCAACACCGAGGGTTGCGATCCCATGGCCGGTCCTGGTCCAGTACGGGGGCGACACTGAGGGTTGCGATCCATTGCCAGTCACAACAACAACAACAACAAAAAAATCAAGTAGCCCCCTTTTTTTTCAAGCCATTTATCCTTCTTAGTATGAAGGAACAATTAAAATAGCAGCATCTGCCCTCTGTGGAGCTCACAACTGGGAAATGCTCCTTCACATTTTAATTACAAAAATGCTATACTACCTGGAGAACAAGCTGATACACCATCTGTCTCTCAGTACTTCTCCAACTTTCATATCTGTGGTGGGAGTTGAGGGGTCCATTTTTCTTTGTAATAATACCCAAAAAACACTTTTATTGATTTGCAAACCCTAATTTGGGTCCTAATCAAAGATGAAACCAGAGATCAAAGAAAGCCATCCATAACAGTCTCAATAGATGGGAGGTCAGTAAAAAATAAGAGAAATGGTACGTTCTTTGTAACAGTAAAAACATAAAATCTAAGTGTCTAATAATAAGGAATTAGTTAATGACGGACTGTTGTTGAGCTATTTAAAGTGACTGCAATGCACACCATTAACCATAAAGAAACAAAGGAATGAAAAAAAGTAAAGTTAAAATGAAAAGCAGAAGACAAAATTCTTTGTATTCATGGTTACAACCACATGAATAAGAAAAGGGAATGACCTGATTAGAAATGCACCCAAAATAAGTTAACTGCTGTGTCAGAGTGCTGGGATCAATGCTTTCACCATTTTCTAATTTTCTGTAAGTGTGGTGATATTGTCTCAGAGATAATAAAATTTAGTAACAGTAATATTACCTAACATTTACACAGCACTTTGCAGTCTACATGCACATTAATACATGTAATTTTACGTAACTGTCATAACTACAAAAGGTATCATCCCAACCTTGTAGACAAAAGAAAATGAAGTGGCTTACCCTTTTATAAAGACAAATAAAAGTTCAAGGTATAACTGAACAGCCTTTCAGCTGGAGAATTAACTAAAAGCTCTCAATTATAAAATCTATAACTGTTCTCTGCAACCACTACTTAACAGCACCCCATAACTAAACTAGCACCTAGTTTAAAAAAAAAAGGGGGGGGAGCTCTACTTTAAAAAAGTATCAAGGTACCTGTCACATTTCCTTTTAACACGGTAGGCATTTAAATCTGTTGGATTTCTGGAACAGTCGAGTTAAAATGATCCTATGTAATACTCATTACTATTATTAATTATACTAAATAGGTATTCGCTTAATTCTAGAGCCATCCTATGAAGTATGCGGCAGTTACTATCATCCCATTTTACCAATGAGAAAACAAAATTTCAAACATAACTCTAAGAATCACATCCAAAAGGCCCAGATTATTAAATTTACTGCCTATCCCCCAATATGAGTATTATACCCAAATCCAAGAAATATCGACCATCTGGCAGGGGGTAGGAAACAGAAAGGAAAAAGCAAAAAGAGAGAGAATGGGTGAAACTGGTATCGAGTTGGTGCTTTGTAAAATAAAGATTTCTGGTTCCTGGAAAAATCATAAAATCATTGCCATAAAGGGCATCTGCAATAGAACTAATAAGCAATGACAAGAGTGGAATTCAGGCCATGACAAGTTTGAAAAAGAAAGCCTGGGAATTTATCTAGAAAGTTAGATGGGTAAGTTCCTAAAAAAGAAAATGCTATTAAGTAAGCTCAAGTCACACACACAAAAAGTCAAAGTAAGGGTGACAACCACTTGTAACTCTTCATTAACAGTAGAAAGGCTGTCCATTTAGAAGTCCAACTGCACAGAGTGACAGAAGCAGCAGCTACTCTATGATAATACTGGGGGACCTGAACACACCTCTCAGCACTGGATAGATCATCTAGGCAACAAATCAACAGAGTAACCATTACTCTTTCAGAGGGAGAGAAGAATTCTAGTGTTATCAGTGGTAGGAGGCGGGAGGGAGAGGGGGATAGGGAGAGATTGGTCAAGGGGCATAAAGAATAAGTACAATTTGTAACAATATACATACTAGTAATATTGATTTGATCAACATGTGTCAACATTGAATCCCCAAAATATGTACAATTATGATTCAATAAAAAATAAAAATTAAATTTAAAAAAAGATAAAGAAAAAGAAGTCCAACTGCAGCTTAGAGCTGCAGAGGCTGCAAGGGGTGGTGGAAAAACCATTGGACTAGAATCAGAAGATCCAGGTTTTACGTTTCTAATCTGCAAAACTAAGAGGTTGGATAACTTTATCTCCTAAGTTCCTCCCAGCTGCAAAATTCCTTAAGATACAAAACAAAATTGTAATTGGCTGCTGAGCATGACTTAGGTGAGACGCGAGTCTTAAAAGAGGAGGTGAAGGAGCTGGTCAGGTAGCTCAGTTGGTTAGACTGTAGCCTTGTAACACCAAAGTCCAGGGTTTAGATCTCCATACTGGCCAGTTGCAAAAAAAAAAAAAAAAAAGAAAGGGGGCGGGGGGGGGAGTATCTTGAGTGCCATCCTGAGATGGTCCAACAGATTTAACTTATTTCACCCCATAATGTTGCAAATTCTGCTTCCTTTCTGTACTCCTTTAGGAACAAGAAGAAAAACATTCTAGAGGGATAAGAAACAGATGGTAGGGTTAAGGTACTTGTTTATAATCTCGCTCTTTTTTTTTTCCCCCCGTTTTGTCTTTTCTCGTGACCGGTAACGGGATCGCAACCCTCGGTATCGTGCCCGTACCGCGACCGGCAACGGGATCGCAACCCTCGGTGTCACGCCCGCACCGCGCTCAACCAGTGAGCGGACAGGTCTCTATATGGGATCTGAACCCTCGGTGGGAGCGCCGCCCTCTACCGAATGCGCCACCGGGCCGGCCCTCTCTCTTTTTTTTAAGAGCTTCAAAACATGCAGCTTTCATAGCATTCTAAAATTTGAGTCACACAGTGGTATAAACATTACAATGTCAACTATAAAAATATGTATACAGGGCTGGTCAGTTAGCTCAGTTGGTTAGAGCATGGTGCTGACAATACCAAGGAGGTTCGATACCTGTACTGGCCAGTTGCCAAAAAAAAAAAAAAAAAAAAAAGGCATGAGGACATGAACTGGTAAAATGAATGAAAATGTAAGCAGTCATAGTAAGATGTGAAATTGAAAACAGTATTTGCCAGCAACCTCTTTTTTTAAAAAAAAAAAATTTTATTGTATCAAAATTGATAATACAGGGCCGGCCTGTGGCTCACTCGGGAGAGTGCGGTGCTGATAACACCAAGGCCACGGGTTCGGATCCTATATAGGGATGGCCGGTTTGCTCACTGGGTGAGCATGGTGCTGACAACACCAAGTCAAGGGTTAAGATCCCCTTACCGGTCATCTTTAAAAAAAAAAAAAAATTGATAATACATATTTTTGGGGTTCAACATTGAGATATGTTAATCAAATCAATATTACTAGCATATGTATATCGTTACAAATTGTACTTATTCTTTATGCCCCTTGTCCAATCTCTCTCCATCCCCCTCTCCCTACCTCCTCCCCCTCTAATTACCCTAGATTTCTTCTCTCCTTATGAAAAAGTAGTGGTAATGGTTACTCTGTTGATTTCTTGCCTAGATGATCTGTCCAATGCCGAGAGCTGTGATCAGGTCCCCCAATATCATCATAGAGCAGATGCTTCTTCTATCACTCAGAAGTGGGCTTTGTGGTAAGAGACCTCCTCTTCTTTTCTCTCTCACTACTAGTGACTCTCCTTGTGTCAATGCACTCCAGTGGCTGGCAGACCATCTGCATGGTGGTGGCTATGGTGGGCAACCCACATGGAGGTGATGCTTTTGGCATGCTCCTTTGTGCTGGCGGTGTGCCTGGTTGTGGGTAGTGTCCACTCCCCAGCTCTTTACCTCAGGTCCCCATGTAGGTCCCAAGGCACTGGCACTGTGTGCCTGGCTGTGGGAGGGGGGTCCAGTCTCCGACTCCATACCTCGGGTCCCTGGGTGGGCCCTGAGGTGCTGGCATGGTGTGCCTGATTGTGGGACGGAGGTCCAGTCCCCAGCTCCATGACTTGGGTCCCCGGGCAGGCCCCGAGGTGCCAGCCACACTCTTTCAGAAAACATTGTTCTATTTTCTTTTCAATAAAAATCTCTTTTCTAAAGAGATTTCTCTACCCCAACCACTTAAACTTCTTCCTTTATTTTCCCTCTGAGCCTGCCTGACGTCTAACAGAGGAAACAGCTGAACCCTGCTTCTAAATAAATCATAACTGGGTAACATTCCCATATATGACACCAACCTCAAAATGGTCAGCTCTACAGAGACATGATGGGCTCTTGCGGTTTATTTTTTTCAGTTGAGAAACATTGTTGTTGTTGTTTTTTAAATTTACTAATTATTATTATTTTTTTACATTCTAAGATGGTGCAGAGCAGTTGGAGGGGAGGGGGAGTGGGGAAAGGGGAAGGTTTCAGGTGGGAGGAGGAGGGGGGGACGTGGTCGAGGCCCATGGCACCTCCCTCATTCCAGCAGGGGAGATCAGGGGGCTTCCAGTGGTGGCTAGTTTGTGGTTGGGCTTGTAAGGACACCGTGGGCACTCAAGCGGAGGGGGAGGGGGAAAGCATTCCCTAGCAATATGGCGCCCTTCTGGGTTCTTCTCCCCAGTAAACAAGTCCACCGGCGCCAACAACCAAGCCCACCCACACCAAACCTCAGCCAGTCACAGGCCAGGCTCACTAACTGCCCAGCCCCGTCCAATCAGCTACCACCCGTCCACCCCCTATCCAAACCCAGAATGCACCTCCCTATAAATATACACGCAGTCCTTGAATAAAGTGGAACTTCTCTGGCAAACTGTCAGCTCGGGTCCTGTCATCTTATCAGCTCGGGTCCGTGTGCCCTTTCATTGGTGCTGAAACCCAGGAGGAGTTAACCCTGTGCCAGGGGACTCCTTCCTCGGACTTCCTCGGACCCCTCCGTGACCCCCCCGGGACTGATGGTCCGCCCTCGTGCATTTTCTCCGACGCTGGCTTCCTTCATCCACCACTGGCTCATCTGTTAGGTAAGCCCCTTTGTTCCTTTTGTCAGGCTTGTAAATTATTATTATTATTATTTTTTTCCTTTTTGTATTTTTTTACTGACCGGTAACAGGATCGCAACCCTCGGTGTTGCGCCCACCCCGCGCTCAGCCAGTGAGCGGAACCGGTCTCCACATGGGATCTGAACCCTCGGCGGGAGCGCTGCCACATTCCCAAGCGGCGCACTCTCCAGTGCGCCTCCGTGCCGGCCCGAGGCTTGTAGATTATTTAAACCTTCACCCTAATCACATTCCCCCGGCCTCGGCATTGACACGTTCCTGGCCCTGGAGGCTGAACCTCCCATTCCTTTCTCTCTCTCTCTCTCTCACTCCTTTTAACCTCCCTCCTACCGGGTCCTGGACCCCCGCCATCCATCAAAACCCTAGCGCGCTAGGTCCCTCTGGCTCCAGGCACAGTTGCCTCCGGGAAGTGAGGGTCTAGGTGATGACCTACACCCCCTTCTTTCCTGGGTTCATCCTTGAACCCATCTCCTGGGAACGGCACAACTCATTGGGGACACCCTCTGAGTTCCATCATTCTCATCCGGCCAGAGGGCTCGTTCCAATCCTCCTTTTAAACCTTCTCTCTCTCTCTAATCCTCTTCAGAATGGGAGCTTCCACCTCCTCCCTC
>NW_007726311.1:871496-883157 GCF_000696425.1 Galeopterus variegatus | reverse complement strand
AAAGTAGCCATCAGCCACATGTGGCTATTTAAAGTCAATTAAAATAAAAACGCATTCCTCAATAGCACTTGCCACATTTCATGTGCCCAAAGGCACACGTGGCTTGTGGCTTCCATTTTGGACAGTACAGAATATTCCCATCATTGTAGAAAATTTTGCTGGACAGCACTGTATTAGAGGCTTGGTGAAGGTCAGCTATGATTATCATTTGTTATTATTGCTCTCGGTGGCCATTTCTCATCTCCTTGAATGGAAAATAAGTTCCTGGAATGCATGGATGATGCCATATTTTATGACTCTGAATCTGTGCATAACAAGAGCAGTGTAATGAAGTCTGGGGACGCCAGAACAGCATGATGATGAAGACTAACTCTCACTGCCCCCAGCCTGGTGCCCAGCATCCTGAAGGTCCCCTGCCCTCCAACTCCAGCCCAGGGGACAGACCCGGCATCGCCTAGACTCTGGAGTCACTGTCACAGAGCTGATTATTTTCTCTGCCAGATACATATGGTGAAACCTTGGGCAGGCAAGTCACTACTTTCTCTGAACTCTTTTCCCATTTGTAAAAAGCAGATAACTACTATCTTTTTATCTTGCAGGGTTGTTGCCAGGATCAGACTAGAACATGTAATGTGCCAGGCACCTGGTTGGATCCTTGGCAAACAGGTGACATGGAATTGTGGGAAGGACACACACTCAGGCTTTGGGGACAGCCAGCCTGGGCTCCAAATCTGGTTTTCTCCACTTTGGAGAAGTTGCTTTAGCTCTCTGGGTCTCTGTTCTCCTCTGTAAAATGGGGAATAATACCTTCATTGTGGGGCTGTCAAAAGGGTGAGAAATGGTAAGCATCTAAAGTGCCTCCCGTGGTGCCCGGCACATAGTAGGGACACCATAAATGAGTCATCGCTGCTGCTGCAATCACACATAGTGAGTATCAGGCACGCTGGGCACTGAGCTAGGTGTTTCTCAGGTGCCGTCTTGTGCCCTGTGTCCATAACCCCACAAGGAGGGTCGTTACCCATGGCCGTCATCTGGACTCTGAGTGCCTGCAAGCCTGGCCCACGTTTCAGTCAGTCCTTCCCTAGGCCCTGCACAAAAGGCTCCATCCCATCCCAGCCTCGCATACGCGGAGAGGAAGGGCACCAGCACCCGTGTCGCCCGAGCACCCATGGAGCTACCTGGGTCACCAAGCCAGCTCCTCCCAGCGTCCCTTCCAATTCCCTCTCTGCAAACGAGAGCCCGCTCCTGGCATTTTGCATTTCCCCCTCATTCNCACCTGGCTCTACGAGGGTTGTGTCCAGGACAACTGGCTGACGGTCTGAAGAGGGGATGGCAAAGCTAGCTGGCCAGATCACTGCCACTCCCAGACACGTCTGCACAAAGACGGCAGACTGCCTGTGGGGCACAGGAGCCTGAGGATTATAGTGTTATCTCCATCACGTCGGCCACAAGGCAAATCCGGTTAGGGTGGGCTGTCCAGGGGCCTCCTGAGTTGAGGAGCACTGCAGGGTAGGAGGCGGCCAAATCAGGTGTCAAATCAGGACACTTCCCACCCCAGCAAGGGCAGTCCATTCCCTCATCTATCCCCGACCAGGAGACAGTGCTATCAGTGACCAGCCTGGTCTACCACGGTGGTTCTCAACTTGGAGCACTGCAGGGTAGGAGGCGGCCAAATCAGGTGTCAAATCAGGACACTTCCCACCCCACCAAGGGCAGTCCATTCCCTCATCTATCCCCGACCAGGAGACAGTGCTATCAGTGACCAGCCTGGTCTACCACGGTGGTTCTCAACTTTGCTGCCGCTTCAGTTCACTTGGGGGCACTGAATAAAAATACTGATGTGCAGGTGAAAGTAAGTCCAATCAGCCTCCCTACCCAGGGACTTTTTTTTAAAGCTTTCCAGGTGATTCTAATGCACAAGCAGGATGGGGAACCATTGGTCTAACATACAACAATGGTAATTGATGCTAATTTAATGAATGAATGGAGAAACATTGATGCAGAGGCCCATGACTTTGTAAGGGTTGAATACCGATTCCAATGTATTAGGAAACGACAACTCTGTGTTTGTAATCGGAAGGCCTTGGTTTAATTTCCAACTCCACTACTAACTGTGTGAACTTGGGCAAGTACCTAAACCTCCCTGCTCCTCAAGTCTCCATCTGTAAAATGGGTGACTTGGACATGCTGACCTTGGAGGTTCCTGCATTCACTGTGCATTCAAGCATCTAACACCCTGAGTACCCACTGCGTGCCAGGCGCTGCTCTGGCTGCTGGGGATTTGTCCAGGGGACAAATGCTGACCTTGGAGGTTCCTGCATTCACTGTGCATTCAAGCATCTAACACCCTGAGTACCCGCTGCGTGCCAGGCGCTGCTCTGGCTGCTGGGGATTTGTCCAGGGGACAAACCAGCCCCTGTCCTCCAAGCGCTTCCATTCCAGTAGACAGTCCCCCTTTCATCTACATCCACTTCGGAAAGTCTACAGATCCAGGAGTCTCCTTCATTTCTCCAGACAATAGCCCAGTTCAGAGAAGCAGAGATTATACCAATGAAGAAGTGGAGCAGCTGGAGGAGTCACTGAGTCACATCCTCAAAATGATGGTGATGAGGTAAGGTAGGAGCCATAGGGGGCCGGGGGATAATGGATTTACACAGAAATCTCTTTCATATTAATGTCAACATTGCATTGGCCAGTTTACTAAGTGCCATTTCAGCATATTTATTCCTAACAAGTACTGTTCCTGTAGCTTTGGGGTTGGAATAATAATAATAATAATAGTAAAGGGACGTCTGTGGTTTTGCACCTTTGCATGTTTTGCAGAGCACTTGTGCATCTATCTCAGCAGCTGCCTGTCCCCCCACCACCTGGGGGCTCCCTAGCCTGCTCTGCGTCCCTGCCGCTGAGGCCCACAGCTCCCACCACCTGCCCCTTCCTCCCAGAACATTTATGCCTCCCTCACGCATGCTGCAGCCTGGATTCTATTTCACTTGACAGCAACCACCTAACCTATGTATGCTCTGCAAAATACAAGACACAGAATATTCACCCGCCAAAGATTAGTAGCAGGAAGGAATGACATCAAACAATGATGTCCTAAAGCCAAGATGCCAGTTATGTCCACTCCAGCCTTCTCACCAAAAACCCTTACCTACGAAGCTCTGGAACATACACATCATCTTCAGTTCAGAGATCAACATGCTCCATTTATGTGGAGACGACCTCTTCACTGCTCAGAGAAAGCAGGAATGGCACCGACTTCAGCAGAGTCACTCTTTCTGACCCACATAAAACTTAGAACAAAGAAGAACTTTTAAGTTCATGAGAATCGACTACTTTGGCCAACTTTCTCAGGTACACAGAAGTGATCATGCATTTCTACACTGTATTTAAAAAAAACCCCACATTTTATTGACTCTTAAATAAAACTCTATCCACAACAATAAAAGGAAATGAGGAAATATGACCTGTCATAGTAATCACATAAGAATTACATCGCACATAAAGTTCTACAACCGTTTCATGAAATAACTTCCATCCATCAACCGTGAAGACGGGCAAGGAAACATCACTGTCCTCATTTTATAGAGGTAAGAATGATGGTGAGGATAAAAATACATAAATGCAGAGGTCAGAATTAAAGAAGAGCCAGCCCTGCCAAGGACTCGGGAAAGACTCAACAGAGCAACTGACACGAGGCATCCACCAGCCCATGAGGTCTTAATCAGAGGTCATGGATTTCTGAACAAAAGGAAGTGTCCTCATGAGCACCGTGCCTGGGGACAGCTAGGGAGAGAGGTACCCACGGCACGTGCCCAATCTAAGGGCAATCCCAGATGAAGATGGTCTCCCAAATTTTACAATAGGAAGATGCGAAAAAGATTTTTGTCTACCATGTATCTACGTCTCTACATTTACGTTCAATTTAGACAGATACACACATCATAGGAACAGTCCAGTTTCTACTTACAATATTTAATTTGTTAATTCACTCACGTGATTAAAGTGATGTACTGCATAAGCTAACTTATTAATACTGCTTCTTCTCACTCTCCCATGCCATCAAACACTTATTTGAAACCTGTCTTGTCCTCGTTAGTCATTCTGAGTCGTCGCACAGTGTTCTAGACCCATCACCTCCACCTGCATCTACATGGGCTGGGATGCAGGACTTTTCTCCTAATTCTTTCTTAAATGCCTCCACCTCCCTCAACCCCTATGGCCTCCGTGGTCAACACATCTCACCAGCTTTCCCATGATCTACAGTCACAGTCTCTGGATGAGCCCCTGACATCCACTCTTGATACCTTATATTTTGCTCAGGATGTTATTCTTAAGTCATAAATCTTACTCTGTCACTACCCTACTTTGCAACCTTCGATGGCTTCTCATGGCATGCAGGGCAGAGTCAGAAACCTGTCAAAGGGCTGGTGGGGTCTGGTCTCTGTCATCCCCTGCAGTCTCCTTCCAGGTGACTCTTCAGGCCTCGACCCGGGCCTTCTGCCAGCGCTTCAATGCCACAAGCTCCATCCCTCCTGGGCCTGTAAGCACACTGCTTGCTTGGCTTGAAACTCCTTCTTTTGTGTCACCTGGCTGAGTCCTACAGGTGACTGTGGTTCCAGCCTGAGGGCCTTCTCTGGCTGCCAGACCAAGACATTGTCCTTCCTGCCATTACACACTCCCATAAGCATTTCCAGTGCTTGTAACATGTAATCCATTATGTGTAGGATTATTTGTCTGACATCACGCTGCCCCTGCATGCAAGCTCTTTGGAGCCAAGGACCGTTTTCCCTTTGATCCCCACAGTGTCCCCAGTGTGTTGTACAATGCTTGACATAGAGCAGGAGGTCAAAAGTATTGGTTGAATTAATAACAGCAGCACCAGCTAACATGCGGGGGATATTTACTATGCCTTAGGCTCTATGCTATGAGCTTTCACGGATTATTGCATTTCATCCTTGAAACAACAGTATGATCCTGGTGGTTCCCATCTTACAAACGTCACACTGAGGCTTAGAGAGCTCAATTCCTAAATTCACAACAGCAGAGACCAGGTATTGTCCAGGATTATTGGATTCCCAGACCAGTGCTTACCAATTCATCTAGTGAAATAAATACCTTCTTAGATATCCAGGCAAATGTGACACAAAAGAAAAATCTTTCTTAAAAAAAAAAAAGTTACGTAAAAGCTCTGTAAAGTTAAATAAGTTTAACAAATGAGCTATCACCCTTGTGCTCAAAAAACTCTTTTCAAGATTTTTATAAATAGTGTCCACGGAAAAGTGGTATCACACGCTTCCCTTAGTGACAAAGACAAAAGCCACTCATTTTTTTGTTATTCACGTGTAAGTTCTCAGGCACATGGTGTGGTCTGAAAGAGCAAAATGTTTTACTGTGGGAAAATGTAACTCTAACATTTGACACTTGGAAGTGGGACATCCTCATTTTTTCTGTCCTCTGTTACCAAGGCCTTGAGCTGTCATTTGTCATCTACACACTTCCCATGCCTGAGGGAATAAAGTCACCCTCTGAGAAGTAAACCAGGTCAATCAACCCAACTGGCCCATCTCAACTTCCAAAAACACTTCCGAAGCCCTCACAGTATGGTTTCGTGGGCCAAACACCTAACACTGAACTTTTTTTAAAAAGAAAACTAAGGGAATAGAGTTGGCTCACTGGTGATGATGGAGAAATAGCAGATATACTATAGTGAAGAGTTCCGTTAAGAACTAAGAAGTAAAGGAAATAAACATTTACTCTGTGAGTTGCATTGGAGAAATCAATGCAACATGGATGAGTCAGTGTCCTCTGAAATTCCCTTTAAGCAACGAGCTCCTCCAGGTCTGAAGTGGGAAGGTAGGGCTGGGACCTGGGAGGCTTGGCTGGAATCGAGGCCGTGAACGAGGGACGAACTTGTGAACACGGAGAGCTGCTCTGAAGGGACACCATGAGTGGGACGTCCAAAGAGACAGGAAAGGAGTAACGTGGGGCTCATCCAATGCCATGGCAGAATGACGCCAAACGCGGACGCCTTGAAGTCTCTGCTCCCTAGAGAAGGAGGCGTGTGGTGGGGCAGGAACCCTGGGCCCCGTTCTGCCCCAAAGAGACAGGAAAGGAGTAACGTGGGGCTCATCCAATGCCATGGCAGAATGACGCCAAACGTGGACGCCTTGAAGTCTCTGCTCCCTAGAGAAGGAGGCGTGTGGTGGGGCAGGAACCCTGGGCCCCGTTCTGCCCAAAATTAAATAAAGCTAATTTATTAAGCATTATTGTAGGCTGGGCGCTGGACAAAATGCTCCACATGAATCACATAATTTAATCCAGCCCAACTCTAGAGGTGTTATTTCCATTGTATAGATGAGGAAATCGAGGCTTAGAGAAGTCAAGTGGTTGAGCAGGGTCACAACCAGTAAGTGCTGGGGAACCTCCGGTCAGACCCTCTCATTCCAATATTTCCATTGTATAGATGAGGAAATCGAGGCTTAGAGAAGTCAAGTGGTTGAGCAGGGTCATAACCAGTAAGTGCTGGGGAACCTCCGGTCAGACCCTCTCATTCCAGGGCTGGCAGGCTCACCCCCTGACGGTCTCCCCCATGCTCTCCTGAAAGACTCGGCCTTGCCTTCTGTTCTGGTCCTAATCAGGGCCTTGGCCACCCTGGGCTTCTGAGAACAAGCTTTGGTTCAAGTGTCCATCACGTGTGAGTCTGGTCACTGTGGGTCAGACCTCTTGAGTTTCATCCAGAATAATTTCTAGATGCACAAAGCTGGGATGACCTCCCCGAGGTCAGCCACTGCCTCAGGTGACACCTGGGTCCCATTTGCCCACAAGGACACCAGTATTTCTGCCACACACATCACCTAACTACCTACGGATGGGGACCAAGTAGCCTCCACTTTGTTCTCCAGATCTGTTCTGGGATAACAGGACAGGTCACCAGGAGCCAGCATTCCAGGCTGCTGGCTAAATTATCTGTCCTAATGTGGACATAAGTTTGCATTTTAAAAACTGATCTCTGCTCCTGTCTGGGATTCTCATAGACAAAAAATGGCCAGTGTTTACAACAGAGTCCAAAAGAAGAGCGGTGGGGATAGCCCCAAACGCTTAAAAATTCTACAAGGAAACCAAGAGAAGCTCATCTGAGGACCGGAGACTGGAGGAGATAAGGGGCTGCTTTTCATTTGGTTCTCATCTAGAAAAATTGGACTACTGGGGAAGAGTGGAACTGAAAATAGGAAGCAAAAAGATTTTTAAAGGCAAGCAGATCCCCCATTCTGAACATATAGAGGTTGATACTTATAATTCTACCCTTTCCGTAAGGCCAGTTAATTGTTCGGTTAACTCGTCAGGCTGCGAGGGAGGCAACAGGAGAAGGTGACAGAAGGTGGGTGTGATGGCCCCGGCACCTAAGAGAAGAGCCGCCCTTCAAAACCAGAGATGGTCACTGTTCAGACAGACCGGCTTTGCGCCCGCAGCACCTCAGCAATGACCTTTGCCACCACCACGTCCACCCGAAGGCACTGCGACAGGAACAGACCACCTGTAGACTGTAAAAGATATGATTGTATCATATGTAGTATGTATTTGGTGACATATTTATGCACATACATACACACGCATACTGATAAATTTAAAGCAATTAGGATTATACTTGGAAAAAGGCAAAAATTATTCAATTCTTTGGGGCAGAGGGCAGGGCGGAGATCAGGAAAAGGAAGAGCATTATATTATTTACTTAATTTTCTCGTCATTTAACCAGAGATCTTAATTTATCAATACCCTATAGTGAGTATTCGCTGTTTATTAAGACAAGCCTGTACTTCGCTGTTCTATAAGATGGGTGTAGACAGGCACGTGAGGGGCAGGAACCCCGTGTTACATCTGTGTTTGTATCCCAACCCCCAACACAATGTCGGAAACATGGTTTGTTGAATGAATAAATGAAAAATCAAACATAAATGATTGAACAGAATGTGTGGGATAGTGTCACGTACTTTAACATCAAAATGTGAAAAACAGAAACGGCAAAAACACACCCCAGGTTAAAAGTCCTTTTTTCTATTGATAAACAAGGATTGATAACATTTAATACCCAAAGTATAAATACTAGAAGTAAATGATGTTCAGATCTTATTGTTTAAGGATCCCTGATTTCTGTTTCTAAATCAACCTATAGACTATTCTCAGGGTATAAGTTTTCAGCATGTAGAATTTTTTGAAAAATCACTGAAAGTATAGCCTGCACAAACAGATTTTTCCAAATATAACACATGGCTACTGGCCAACTGAACAAAACAAACCATTGCATTCCAAGCACAATAACCAATATATATGTGTAATATTCCATAGTATATATGAGTATATTTACATATATCTGTATTGAGATTTAATTATAGATACATTCTGAGAAATCCCCCTTTATATAATATTTGTCGTTTTTTTCCCCTACTATTTCCACTTATAGAAATAGCCACTTTTAAAAGTGCCAATTCATTAAAATATTTAGCCATGTCTTGTCTTTGGCTACAGAAAGTGGCCACTCATTCCGATTAAACTCATTCGAATGACAGTGTCCTCTGCAAATCAGTCTGGATCCAAGGAGGTCAGAGGGAAAAGGAGGACAAATGTGTGTGTCAAGATAGTGGGACAATTGCTTTTTGAGGACAAAAAATTTGCGTTAGGTTTCGTCACACAAAAAATGGTGACTTGTTTTCATGACAGAGAGTGCCCATGCAGAAGAACGTTCAATGAACACTAAATGAACACCCATGTCGTCATTTCTTGGTTTAGGAAATAGAACATAACTGGTGTCCTCAAAGCAAACTAGTGTCTTTCTCTTACCTTCATAATTGTTTTTAAAATTATTTTCAAAGCTTTTAAGGAGGTCAAGGTTGCAATCATGCAGCAGTGTGCCACAAAGGCTCTCCAACCTGTATCAAATGTCATCTACACCTCAGGCCAAGGGACCTCACCTTCTCTTGGAGCATCCCACTTGCTTCCATCCCATAGATAGGTATTCCATGCTTGCTTCATTGTGTGGGCCAGGAGTGTCCCCTGAGCACACATTTTCCACAGATGCATAATCTCACATGTTTAAATCTCCCAACAAAACAGACTGCTCCAAGCACAGAGATGCATCCCGGGATTCTTAAGTTTCCAGGGAACGGAGCTCAGCACCATGTGGAAGGAGCTATTCACTCATGGTTTCCTGGTTCACTAAAATACAACTAAATAAGACACCTTGGCTGTCACAGGAATTGTTAAATTGGTCTAGATTGTCGAATGCAATATGCTCTACAGGATTCCTCATCTCGTGTTGCAAATACAATGTCTGCCTGTTATGACCAGTTCAAACATTCCTCTGAGTGAGGTAAGTACACATTCTAATGCAGAAAATTACTGGGGCTATAGATGTAAGAGTGGAAATGTGCCCCCTGAAAAATGAACTGATCCAGTCCTCAAACTGATAAGGCTTAATTAACTTCAGATTACAGATAAGAGAACTCAGGACCAGAGAGGTTAATTAATTTGCCTAAAGGCACAAAGCTTGCAAACAGCAGAGATTTCATGTTTCCTTCCCCTTGGCTCAATGCTTCTCCCTTATACCACACAATTTTCTTTGCTCTTAAAAAAAGTCACGACAGGCATACATCATAGTTCCTCAAATGGTCATCTTCATAATTTCTACCTATGTGGACTAGAATTGCTGCTCTGAAAACAGTAAAATGCAGAAGTTAGTTTGTTGGGGATGAAGTGCTACTTTATACATTTGGATGAAGTTAATCAATTTATGTGTCCTTTTAGCTACCTTGAGTCTTTGCTATAATATAAGGCATAAACCAATTGAGGAGTTAGCTGATTAATAATATATTGCCATCTACATCAATTATTATATTTAGATTCCAACATGCAAAATTACTTTGGGAAAAGCAGAAGTCTTGAATAAATAGTTTTCTAAGCAAAAGGAGATTTGTGTAATATCTATACAGGTTGTTTATGGTCCAATGTAAAAACACAAGGCTTTTGGGTCGATCGGGAAGTGTTTACATAATAGAAGAAGTGATGTAATCAAGTCATAATCACGATCCTATTTGGTAAGATAAAAAATTTGACCCAAAATTTAAATGAATTTTAAACATATTTATTAAATTGTAGAGATAGTACTTTCAGTAAATTTTTAATGTCATTTTATATTTTTTCACTTAATTAAGCTCATAACATTCTATACATTTTATCAATAGGAATGCACAATACCACTAAGACTTTACTGAAAATATTAATTAGTGACTTTTTATTTTGTGAAAACTGCACATAAACCCATATGCCACAACTCCCAAGGGGACTTCTGTGACACTATTTGTCTAACGTGTGCTGCTCGGCTGCCAACATAACACAGAGGGAATCTCCACTGGAGCTGTCATATTTTCAAAGAAAACCATGAAACTGACCCGCAAAATCTAGAGGTGGCCTTAGAAAGGCTGTGAAAATAACTCTCTATGTAAATAAATTGTCTCCAAAAATAATCTCCTGCTGTGGGGGCTGGGCTCGTATCATCTTCTATCTGCCACATGTTTTTCATAAGGAAGAAAATCATTAAAAAAATAAAGAAACTCTTGTTCTCCACTAACATTAAACCCACCTCATCGCACAGTGAAATCCACCAGCATACTGGGAAGAAAGTGAATACCTCCTGACGTTTTTAGATATTATGCCATCACGTTATTTTCTCACGGGCACCTGAATAAGTGCAGCCACCCGAAGAAGTATAGTCAGACTCTGCATCTTTTCAGATCCACCAGCATACTGGGAAGAAAGTGAATACCTCCTGACGTTTTTAGATATTATGCCATCATGTTAGTTTCTCACGGGCACCTGAATAAGTGCAGCCACCCGAAGAAGTATAGTCAGACTCTGCATCTTTTCAGGCCCTTGGTCTTTGGGTGCCATTTACTGCCATTTTCCTGCAGTGTGGCTGAACCTGCCTGCTGGTTAAGCAGTGCCCCTCATTTGCCCTTGTGGTCAGCGTAGAAATGAATCCCAGTTCAGACCCCTGGTTTTCCTACCAGCATTGCTGGAACCAGTTAGTGCTTCCTGTGCTAACTGCTGAGCATCTGCCTCCATGTGGGAAGTAGGGATACTTTTGCCTTTAAGAGGACAAGAAAATCAGGTCTCCACCGAGCAGTTTCAGAGTCAGACTGATGCTGGCGCTTTGACAGCTGCTGATGGAGTTTGGATGTGTTGTCCCCTCCAAAACTCATGTGGAAATCTGATCCCCAATGTGGCAGTGTTGGAAACTGATTGAGTCATGGGGGCGGATCCCTCATGAATGGATTAATGCTCTCCCTGGGGGCGGGGGGATTAATGAGTGAGTTCTCGCTCTGTCAGTTCCCGCCATAGCTCGTTGCTTAAAAAGACCCTGGCATCTTCTCTCTCTCTCTCTTGCTTCCTCTTGCCACGCGATCTGCTTGTCCCCGCCAGCTGCCTGCCACTTTCCACCATGAGTAGAAGCAGCCTGAGGCCTGTGCCAGATGCAGCTGTCCTAGAATTGTAAGCCAGATAAACCTCTGTTCTTTATAAATTACCCAGTCTCAGGTATTTCTGTCATAGCAACACAAAACAGACTAAAACAGCTGCTATAACAAAAATACCAAAGACTGCATGGCT
>NW_007726311.1:857431-870952 GCF_000696425.1 Galeopterus variegatus | reverse complement strand
AAAAAAAAATCATAAAAATCCCCAGTTAAAAAGCTCAAGAGAAGCATATCATGTTAAATAAACAAATAAAATACATCGGATGGAGTTTGGATGTGTTGTCCCCTCCAAAACTCATGTGGAAATCTGATCCCCAATGTGGCAGTGTTGGAAACTGATTGAGTCATGGGGCAGATCCCTCATGAATGGATTAATGCTCTCCCTGGGGGAGGGGGGATTAATGAGTGAGTTCTCACTCTATTAGTTCCCTCAAGAGCTGATTGTTTAAAGGACTCTGGCACCTTCTCTCTCTCTCTTGCTTCCTCTCGCCATGTGATCTGTTTGTACCCGCCAGCTGCCTGCCACTTTCTGCCATGAGTAGAAGTAGCCTGAGGCCCATGCCAGATGCGGCTGTCCCAGAATCGTAAGCCAAATAAACCTCTTTTCCTTATAAATTACCCAGTCTCAGGTATTTCTGTTATAGCAACACAAAACAGACTAAAACAGCTGCTCAGGGACAGGCTGTAGTACACTTCTGTATTGACGCAGAAGCTGTTACGAATGTGGGCACTGAACAGGGGCGGTGGAGTGAACCCGCAAGTATGAAGTGTTGAATTTTGGGAAAACAGGGCCTGCCCATCAGGAAAGGCAGAGTGATGATTAGAGGTGGTCCCCAAAGAATTTATCTTGCCTTTGGTCTGGTATCTCAGGGTAACCAATAATTGATGAGAGAAAGCTCTTCTCTACAGATGCATTCCAGCTAATAATTAAAAAAGGAATGATAGGATTAGAACACTGTCATTCTGCAAGGCCTAAAGAAAGAACAGATCTAGGCACTGATGGTTAATGGCCATTGAACCTGGCAGGTAAAGGCTCAGCTGGAGCTTCTTCATGGAAGGATCAGGTTACCCCTGAGCCCAGTGATCAGTCCAACATCACAAGAGAAGACAATCAGAGTGAGATTCAGGCCACTCCCATGGGCCTCAAGCCCCTCCTCTGAATCCTGAGCCACTGTCACTTGTAGCGCTATTTCTGGTACCAGCGTGTGGAGACTGAGACCACAGGACACAGACTTGTGTAATCTCCGTGGCTGAGCATGCTCAGTAAAAAGGAGTTTATCCCTTGAATGACCTCCCCCTGGAGGTGATAGAGAGCACCTAGAATATTCTAAGTGTATGTGGTAGAATTTGACCAGTGAGCATGCCCCAAAGAGACCAAGCAAGCATGTGCACGGTTGGGTTACATAACCTGTTACACAACTGGGAACCACCCCCTTAGTTGAGTATTCATTAGACAGCATGAATATGTATACGTAGCCAAGCTGTAAAAGTTGAATCCAAGAAGAAGACGGGACTGCTGATCATTCTCTCCGGAGCAGGCCCACACTTCACCTGTGAGGTGTGTACACTTTATTTTTTGTGTTAAACTTTGTTAGCAGGCTTGCGGTTCACTCTGGAGCCAGCCTACACTCTGTACAGTGTGCATTGCTAACTTTTGCATTAAACTCAGTGTAGCTGCCACTCAGTCTCTCGAACCAGGCCACACTTTCCCTGTGAAGCCTTTATTTATTATTCTTTACATTAAACCTGTTTTCACTTTCAATTCTTTCCTATGGCAGAGTCATGAACCTGGTAGAGGACAGGACTGGTTGAGGTTGGCCATCGGACCTCTCCATACCTTCTCCTCCAGTATGAAGAGGTAACAGAAATCAGTGAGAGAGACAGACAGGCCACCACCCGTGACGTAGTGCTGTGCAAACACTGGGTCTGCACAAGTTTGTAGATCTCGCTGCCAGTTAACAGAAACCACAGGGGCAAGAGGAATGGGCAAGATACACCCCGGGGATGAAATCAGCATATTGAGAGTGTGGAAAATTCTACCAGGCAAATGGCCTGGTTTCATTTGCAAGGACTGCAAGAATTTTAAAAAAGGCAGAGGGAACCTATATATTAAAAGAAACTCAAGAGATGTAGCAAAACACAGGGATGGTGTTTATGTGTCCTGACTCAAACAATCCAGCTGCCAAAACAGGGAGACTGGGGGGAAAGAAGAGAGGAAGAGAGAATTTGGGAAATGTGAACAATGGCTTCATATTTGACAATTTTAAGGAATGCAGGTCACGGGTAGCTCTCCCATTGCTGATGTCCTCAGGTAAACAAAGCTGCAGGTGCAGGGTGGGGAGGGGCTCCAGCTGACCATGACAGTGATTGAGGAGGAGAAAGACTAGGGCAAAGAATGCAGAAACATGGCCCACAGCCCAGGAACGGTGGAGTCCTGGGGAGCTGGAAGTAGGAGGGGAGCAGATGAGACCCAAGGACTTGATTCCAGTTGCTGCAGAAAGAGGCCAGGGCAAGGACAAAGATAAAGGGAATGCAGTGATGGCACAGGACACACACTCCCTAAGTGACAGCATGGGCCATTCCCTCCCTAAGTGACAGCACAGGCCACACACTTCCTAAGTGACAGCACGGGCCACACCCTCCCTAAGTGACAGCACAGGCCACATACTCCCTAACGGACAGCGCAGGCCATGCACTCTGTATTCCATTTTGCCAGTCCTCCCAGTCTGGGAGGGAGGCACATCCTCTGCATTTTAGAATGGAGGAGCTGACGTGGCTTGTCCCCAGTCTGATACCCAAATCTTCTATGCTGGGAATATGGAAGCAGCGCTAGAAGGAGTGGTCCAGGTGACTCTGTCTGAACCAGAGCGTCAAGGAAAGTCAGATCAGCTCAGTGCGTTCCATCATAGCTACACCCTTGTTCATCAGCTGAAAACAGAGTCTGAAGCCAAGAGGAACGTTGAATGATTTTTCTAGAGTTTTTTTAAAAAAGGGAAAGATTCAGAATAAACCATTGCCCATCTTCTCCTCTACTTTGTATGTATTGGTGAAGGACAGGAAGGGGGACCTTTTGTCTGACAACAAAAACACACGAGGAGCCCAGCCTTTTTTTTTTTTTTTTTTCACTTGTGGTAAAACATACATAACATAAAATTTATCATCTTAACATTTTAAGCATCCAGCTCAGTGGCGTTAAGCACATTCACACTGTTGTACAACCATCGCTACCTCCCACCTCCAGCAGAAACGTCATCTTCCCAAGCAGAAACTCTGTCCTGTTAAATAAATCCCCATTCCCCGATGCCTCCAAAATCTGGGAACCACCATTCTCCTTTCTGCCTCTATGAATCTGCCTGCCCTAGTGTCTCCCATAACCGGAACCGTACAGTAATTGTCCTTTTAGGTCTGGCTATTCCATTTAGCGTGATGTCCTCAAGATTCATCTATATTGTAGCTTGGGTCAGAACTTCATTTCTTTTTAAGGCTGAATAGCATTTCATTGTATGTATAACCACATTTTCTTTATCTATTCATCTGTTGATGGGCTTTTGGGTTATTTGCACCTTTTGGTGATTGTGAATAATGTTGCTATGAACACGGGGGTACAAATGTCTGTTCACGTCTCTGATGGAGCTTAGCTTTTAAGTGAAGACTTTCCCTACGATGAGAGATAAAAGCATACCATATACTATTAGCACATAGCAAATGAGCTACTGGTAAGTAAAATTCTATTATAGCTCTTTTTCATCTCCAATAAAGTGTGAAAATCTTATATAAATAGTAAGAAATCAGTAAGAAGGAACCAAGAAAACAGCTGTAACTACCTAGCTGAAGTTCATTCAAGCACAGTAAGAAGCACGGCCAGTCACAGACAGGAGAACAAGTTTGAAATACACATTTCTGAGAAACATAATATAGGATTTTGGGTTCCTCTGGCATTATGCTACCAGATAGTGTAATCTATACACAATCTGTGTTAATGAATTTAGTAAAATTATGTTAAAGTGTCAAGCTCTCCGGAGAATTAGTTTTGTTGTCTTAAGGGATCAGTGACAAGTCATAGTGTATCCCACAAACAGAAATTCCATGGCCCTTCTGTTGAGGATAGGGTGACTAGAAAAAGTCAAGAGACTTGCCAAGAATACACCAGCCTGCACAGCATCTGCATGAAACCAACCCCAGCCAAACCTCAGGAAGGGGACAGGCCAGGACAGCCACAGAGACAGCACTGGCTCTCCCCTGAGCTGCCGGAAACTCCCTGGGAAGGGCCAGAACGACCACCATCATCCATTTAGGATGCAGCATGGGGAAGAGGAACCCTAAGGCTGCATCTGGATTTTCATCAGAAAACCAGAAAACCCCGGAAACTCCCTGGGAAGGGCCAGAACGACCACCATCATCCATTTAGGATGCAGCATGGGGGAGAGGAACCCTAAGGCTGCATCTGGATTTTCATCAGAAAACCAGAAAACCGCAGTATAAGAAGCGAAGGATTGCAGATGGCATCATTAAATATCAAATGCCCTTTCCAGATTCTTCTGACTTTAAGGAGTCCACTCACAGATGCCACATGCTCAAATTGGAACCCAGAGGGGCCAGTTTTTAAACAGTTGATCCTAACCAGTTTAGACACTTTCAAGTTAGGGTGGGTTGAGGAACAAAAAACTCTAAAAATGGTGTTCTCAACTTTCCCAATATCTGTACAACTTCAAAGAATGAAATGAGGGGAGAAGCTCAAGGGAATTTAGCTTTTATTCGGGAAACAAAAATTTAGCCCCGGTAAAAGGATCTTACACGTTAATGCTGAGAGATTTCAACCTAAATCTGAAGGAGTGTGGACTAGTTAGATCTCTGAAGTCCACATAGCTTGTGTCAATTCCATGAGTCTACAGTCATGCTTAGAGAATTTTCTACCACACCATTGCCCATCAAAGTGGGCAGAGGTAACCCCTCTGGTGCCAGCTCATTCTCTGAGGCAGAGGATGTGGCTTATTATGCAGGAGGTATTGTGCAACCTGAAGAGGGGAGGTCACTCCCTGGAGGAGAGAACAGTCACATGAGCAATGCATCAGCTAAGACAGAAACCCCAAATTAGAGGGAGCCATTGGGCTGACATATCCCAGCCAGTCCCACTGCTGTCCAAAAGAACTTTCTGTGATGATGGAAATGTTCCTATAGACATATGTGGCCACTGAGCACTTGAACTGTGGGTAGTGTGACCAAGGAACTAAAGTTTTAGTTTTATTCATTTTTAAATAGCCACATGTGGCTAGTAGCTCTCCAAGTAAAGTTGGAGAATATATTAAAGTATAGATCTCCAGACCCTGGAGATTCTGGATCAACAGAAAGAGGTGGGGTCAGGTATCTGCCTTTTTAATAAGTTTCCCAGTTGTTCCCAACACCAGTGGTCCAGAGCAATGGCCTCAACTTCAAGGAGGTCAAAAATCTGTGTATGAGCTCCTGGTAGAGGACACACCAGCTGCATGGAGACAGATTACAGGAAGGATCTGGAATAGGGTTTTGGAGTGAGCCCGGGGATGAGAGGCTTAGAAATTCAGTGGAGCATTGGCAATGTCATGGGCTGTGACAGCTATTCAGATACTCTCATGGCCGCAGCCAATGCCTCCCATGTTCCACCCACCATGGGCTTTGCTCTCCATCTCAGCCGCTAATCACTGCTATACTGAGGTCAGATGCAAACATCCGTGAACTCCAAAGAAATGCCATGCCCAGCTCTACATGACAGCCCCCCAACAGATTACCTCCAGATTGGATTCTGTGAAGCCCCGATATTCACCCTCCTCCAAGACTCTCAGGACCATGTTCACTATGATCCACATTTTTGTGTCCCTGGCCACTGCTCAAAGGGCAAGTTCTTGGTCCTTTTTGGGGTTCTCTATTCTGATCAAAGGCATCACTGTTCTGGCATTTCATGTATAAGAATTGTCTTTGACATCTTCCTTTCCACTACCCGACACGTTCAAATCCTTTCCACTCTGCTCCCGAACATTTCTCAACTGTCTACTCCTTTCCACGGATGCTTCAAGCCACCGTCAGCTCATCCCTGGACAGTCACAATAAAGAGCCTCCTAACCACACTCACCTGCACCTCCTCCAATCCAGTCTCTGCGTGCAGCCAGAATGGCCTTTAAAAAACTGGGTCTTATATCATTGCCCTGCTTAGAGGCCTTTTCTTCCACGGTGCAGCCCTGTCCTTACGAAAACATGCAGGATCCTCTCATGGCACGCAAGACTCTGCAAGGCCTGGTTTCCTCTGTCTCTCTGTCTCACCACTGTCCTTTGTCACTAGCACAATGACCTTCCTAGTTTCTGAAACGCTCCTCCCTCCTCCCTCAGGACCTTTGCATATGTTGCTCTCTCTCTCTCGAACCCTCAACCCTCTGCCCTCCTTTTCCTGGCTCACCCCTCTTCACGCACAGATTAAATGCCACTTCATGACATGCCTTCCCTCCCCAGACCAGGCAAGGTGCTCTAGCTTCTCTCCTTAGCACTGAGCAATACTGTCACTTTTGTAATGTTTCGTTTGGTGTTGGGCTCTTTGACTAACCCCAACAAAGACAAGGAATTTATCTTATTCACTATTCTAACTCTAGTATCAACCCCAGTGTCTACTATTAAATGAATATTTGTGAACAAATAACTAAGTGAATGAGCGAAGGAACTAATAATTTCATTCATGCATTAATAAAGACCTGATAATGAATCATGAACAGTGGAAGGGAAGCTGAGAGGTGGAAACATAAAATCAAATAGTTGAATTTCTGAGATACGGTTTTATCCTCATCCATTTAGTCAATAATTAGAACCATCAAGCAGATTAGAGCTCTTGAGTTTAAAGGGCAAGTCAGGCTTCTTCTGCAACAGCAGAAGTGAGAAGAAATAGCACCCTATGCTGAAACAAACAAAGACGTACAATTGCTAATTCCAGAAAATGTCAAACCTTACAGCCACAGGAACCCAAATGATGAGAACTGCTAATCCTTTCTGGGTCTTGTTGGAATTGAGATGTTTGCTATCATCAGGACTTACAGGTAGAGAATGGGCATGACCCAATTTCCACTATTTAGAAAGCCTGAAACAGAACATAGTTATAGTGAAGCCAAGGGTATAATTAGGCAAAAATAATTAATAGCCCTGGATCCACAGAGAAATGTTATTAAGCATTCGCTGCACTGACTGCACACAGGTGCTTGCTCCACATTGCAAAAGATGGAGAGAATAGAAGCAATCTGTTGCTGGAGGCAAAGATGGGTTTCAAAGCCTGTGCACCTGCTCCAAACCCTCTTCCTTTCCTGAAGCTTTTCTCCTTGAACTGTTCTCACACAACCCAGGACAAACCTTCAACCCCCTGGTGACTCTTTTCTGCCTTGTTCAGGTTGTCCAGGTTCCATCACTCACTCATCTGATAAGTGTTTGAGTTCCTATGAGGAGCCAGCTGTGTGGACCGTGGTAGAGGGAGGGTGTGCAGACCCTGCTCCTGACCTCAACAACATCCCTCACTGGAGGGAGAGGAAAGGAATGTCCAATGTGGAAAGGAGGACAGCGTGGCAGGCAGCTCTCAGAGGTAGTGCTTGGAAGAGGACTGGGCTCAGGATTCCATATGTGGCCTGGCCAGGATCATGGCATAGCAGAAGGATGACCTCCCCAGACTAGGACTCACCATGGGCACCCCCCCATGCTCAGGTGGCAGTCACCTTTTTAGTAGCCACATCACCTCTAGGGGCTCCTATTGAGTTGGCAGTTTTCATTCACAAGAAATACTAACAAATTTCCTTCTGAACTTGCAACGTTTATTTTTCTGTTAACCCAAGCATAGGACTTTAAGTTTATCCCCATTAAATCTCATCTTGTTAGTTTTGGCCCATTGATCTAAACTGCTGAAATCTCCATAATCCAGATTCTGCCGTGCCGAGCACAGTTATCCCCCTCGCTTCGCATTGCAGGAAATGTGATCAGTGCACCTTTATGTCTTCACAGAGAGGCCTGACCAAACTTCAGGCCAGGAGGAGGCTGCACTCACAGCCCGAGGGCACCAGCAGCAATGGTAGTCCAGCTGTCCGACATGGCTTGGGTCCACATGAACAACGGGTTAATACCCTCTGCATAGTTATTCAGCCAACTACGTCATTTAATGCCATCTCCACACCATGATATTCTGAGAGATGATTTCAAATAAATGCTTTATACCCAAATATTTATACCCATGTTCAGTCATTTTTAAATGCCCTGTCTGCTTTGTTCTAGAGTGAATACTAATTAAAGATGTCCCTTAAGAGATGCCTGGAATTGTTCCAAACACAATAAAAATCAATGCTGAAGACCAGAGCCCAGAGACATCCCAAACATAAATTCAGCGGGCCGTGGACTTCCCGTGACACATGCCTTCAATCTGTGACAGGAACAAGGCATGAAACGGAGTGCTCGCTGTGTTTGAGAGATGTAGGGGCGTGATCTACCGCCATCACTTTTAATTACCCTAAACTGGAATAACCGATGTCTAAGGTGGCCAGCCTGTCCAATAAAGCATTTTGATCAAAGATGCAGTTTCACAGAGCACCTGTTTGAGGAATGGCCTCAGAGTCCACAGGGATCCGGTAGAGTTATGGAAGTTATAAACCTGGTCTCTGCAGTTCCACAGGCAGACAGCACCACTGTGAAAAATGTCCTCAGGGGAAACTCCGTGTTTCTTTAAACACTCAATTATGGCTGTATAAACAAAGATTTTAAGTGAACAGCATTCGATCTTTGCACAAATTAGAGATGCTAGAAGGCAAATAAAATAGATTCCCTAAAAGAACTAATTAATAAAAATTCAGCCCTGCTCCATGAAGAACTGGTTTACCATGAAAGAGGTTTTGAGTCGGGTTTATCAGCTGACTGTCAGAATTAGCTTTAAATTACAGCTCTTATGATTTAAGGGACTGGGGCTGCTTTTACTCAGGTGATGGTTTTTAAGCAGGTTTGCAATTAAAACAAATTTCTGTATATTGAAATACCCAATACTCAATAGGTAGACCTTCTTTTGCCTTTTGAAAGTTGCTAGAAGCCTTTCAAAGGCCTTTAAAAGTAAACTTTCCCCATTCTCCTTTTAAAAACAATAAATATTCCCACATTCTTCTTTTAAACCACTGTCAAGTTTTTATATCAGCTCTTTTCCTTCAAAATATGTTTTTCTCCTAATTTTAAAAGTAATATTTTCTTGTTGTAGACATTAAGACAATAAAGTCAATATCTTTCATAATCTTACTGCTCAGAGATACATGTCATGTGTTTAATTTTACAATAAAAACTGAATACTATGTTAACTATTTTCTAACATATTGTTCACATTAATTATACTATAAAGTTTTTTTACTATAATAAAGATCTCTATTTAAAAAAAAAAAAAAAAAGACCAGTAAGGGGATCTTAACCCTTGACTTGGTGTTATCAGCACCACACTCTCCCAAGTGAGCCACAGGCCAGCCCAAGATCTCTATCATTTTTACTGCTGCATAATATTCTGTTTCATAGCTGAATAACTGATTTAATTAATCATCAATTGATGTACTTTTAGGTGAAACATTCTGCAGTGAATATCCTCGAATTCAGGGCTAATATTCTGCCTGTAGGCACTGAAGCCAGGTACTAACCAGTTTAACTTCTGATTGGCCAGTCTTCTACCGTACTGGTTGTTAAATATGTAAATGACCCCTGATTATATTTTCATCTTTGGGTTCTTATAACTTCATTTGGATAAACTCTTTGAATTGGATCTATTGGGCCAACAACGGCGATGCAAATTAATTCTATTTACTTACTAATAACTGATTACCTTTTGTGTCTGACAGCATTAAGACCTAGTAGTATAAAGCATTTTCATTCTACTTATAAAATTATAAATGTTTTGATATTCATTGCCTCAAAGTTATAGTCCATTTGGAATAGATGTATAACCTTTTTCAAAAAAATTGTTCTACTGAAGTATTTTGGGGAATGTATTATTAAAATAGTAACATTGGCATGCTGTAATTATGAAAATGTTACTTTTAACAGAAAAGAATCTCTAAAACTGTTACAAGTCGTATAATCAAAATAGAGCTGTAGAAAATCATAGGAACATATTAAACACTCTTCATATATTTTCTAAATGTAGGTTGACAGCGAGGTTGGGAAGAGAGAAATAAATTGAGAGGAGACAGTTTTATGTTTTCAACTTTTCTAATTTTGAGATTATCTTGTGAAAAGCCCAGGATTGGAAGGGAGTAAATTAAGACACCTTTAAAAATGATATTTATACAAATTAGCCACTGTCTAGTTGTCAACATGTATCATACTATCTGCAGTAATGGAAAGTAAATCATTTCCAGAGGGAACCATGAACAAGGCTAAATAAGTTACTTTACGAACTCAGAGAAAAAGATGGGCTCTTAGAAATTACTCCTATGAGGAAAAGTATGTCCACTTTAAAGTTAAATGAGGAAGTAGAATATAAAATTGCACACAAACTGCAGCATCAACGAAGAAGACAAAAGAAGCAAAGCCTGAATTATGAAAAAAAAATTCTATATTAAAATTTCCCAAAATATTAACAAGGGCTGTGTTTGGTGGTAAAGCACATTTTGTTTTTCTGGCTTTTTGTTCTTTTCTTAACTCTACAGTGTTTGATTTTCTGCACTAGGCATGTATTTCTTTTATAGTAAAAATAAATAACTTAAGGCTTTGATGGAGTCTCTTTCCATTCTTCTACCCACAGTCTTAAAGCCATACCAAGAGTTCGGGATCAGCCTCCCTAAGACTGTTCTCTCTGACCCTCCCAGTCCAACGACAGGGAGAGTTGCAATAAAGAAACCTCCCAAACCCAGCTGCCCGTCAGAATCACCTCATCAAGGAAATGCATCGCCACCAGAAGCCTTATTTTCTTTTGATCTTTCAGGGAATACCTAGTTTCCTCCACTGACATATTTTCAAAACCATATACAAACAGCGATGTACACAAATTTAAACATGTCCCACAATATTCTTACATGAAAGAAAAAAGCACGAAAATATTTACTCTGCTAAGAGAGACACATCAAGAGCAATATACAGATTTCTGTTTAAATCCCTGATTATCCAATACATGCGCCTGAACCTCTATTTTAAGATCATCAAGTCAAAAGAAAAGCAAAAAACACATTATTTACTGTTTACAAAGCTTTTGATGCATTTAATCACGAGGAGTGAGCACGTAAGGAAAATTACAAAGAGACAGGTTGCAGACCCCAAGGAGCGGGACATGTGGCATTATATATATATACCTATACTGATTTTAGGGTCGAGGATGAGAAACTCTGATTTAGATGAGCGCAAAATACTCTATTTTTTTAAACTTGGTTTTTTGTTTTTTTTTCCTTTTCTTTTGGCAGCTGGCCTCTATGGGGATCTGAACCCTTGACTTTGGTGTAAAAAATGGTGCTCAAACCAACTGAGCTAACCAGCCAGCCCCTTTGACTTTAAATATATTGTGGCATTAGATGAGAAATGCTGAAATCAGCTGTTGATGGTTTCTTTTGTCTGACTTGTTTAGTATCATCAAATCAAAGCATCACCACAAGGAAGTGATCTGACTTGTTTACCCAGAGACGCTGAGTCAGGTTTTTGGGACTTGACATGCCCTGCCAGAACTCATTCCAGCGACGAGGCCACCCTATCTATACTGTCCTTTCAGCAAAAATCAGCATTTCACTGATGGCTGAGAAACAGAAACCAGTACTTCTGGGAGAGAGAAACTGCTATTTTGAATCACGCATGACTTGGGAAATAGACTTATACCTTAAAGTAGATGTTGTTTGTTAGATGATCACATAAGCGCTTCTTGTCTGGTCTGGGACTAAACAAATAGAATACTAAGGGTCCTTTAGATCTGAGGACCCTGCAGGAGGAGTCAGTGTAAAGAACGACACGAATATGAGCTGTTTTAACTTATGCTGGAAGGCAGACAACTGTCTTCCAGGAAGGAATACAAAATATGTAATAATATTCATTTGCTCCCCCAAATATCTGTAATATCATTTTCTGGAAATTTATATAATTTTTCCAAAAAGGCCAAATTTTAAAAATAAAAATATAAAATAAATAGTTTATACCACTGGAGACAAGCTTGAAAGATAAAATAAACTCAATATTTCTCAGGAAGAAAAGAGTTTCTATCTTTGAAGTCGTCTTACATAACTCGGAAATTGTCAGAAGTATTTGAACAGACCAGGGGATGCTTAAATTTTATCCTTGAAAAATCAGGCTCTGAAAAAAAACATCAGAACTATGACAAAACCTGCTGAGTTAGAAAATTCTTTTTTAGAGTGATAAGATTCTTTATTTTTCCATTGAATAATTTTTTGAAGTTAATGCCAGCCCCAAATCCAAAGGTGAATGATGAATCTGTGCATCTAGTTCTGTTTCTCTAAATGTCAACACGAATTCCACGGCAGTCTTCAGTCCACGTTGTCTTAACTTCCTCTTATCATGCAATAAACAAGAATTAACTGGACTTACTCATTTCTCTCCAGGCTTATGATCAGTTCCTTGCTTTCCAGTTGTATTCGAAAATTCAACACTTCTGGATGGTTCTGTAAGATAAACAAGAAAAGTCAGTTAAAAAAAAAAAAACCAGTTGGCTTTGACTTGCCAATATCTGAATATGCTTCCTAGGCATATTCAATGGAGAGAAGGAAAAATACATTTTCTTCTTGGGAACATCCTGAGACCCCAAGCATAGGAACCGAGGGCTAGGGTTCCTTTCAACGCCCTCCCAGGTGGCATGGACACAGTCTCTACATTCCTTTCCTTTAGCCACGTGCCCTTGGATTTCTTCTTGGGAACATCCTGAGACCCCAAGCATAGGAACCGAGGGCTAGGGTTCCTTTCAATGCCCTCCCAGGTGGCATGGACACAGTCTCTACATTCCTTTCCTTTAGCCACCTGCCCTTGGGACCCTTCTTGACTCCACCAGCCCCTCCTTTCCGTCACCTTTGTCCTCGGTCTTCTCTATCTCCATAAAGAGCATCTTCACTTTCCTAACTGCTCATCCTCAAAATCTGAAGTCAACCTTGAAGCCTCCTTCACCCTCCCAACTCTATCTACTCCATGAAAAAGTCCTGTTGGGTTGCCTTCCAAAATAAACCTCCTACTATCTAGACCTCACATCTTTCCAACCCACTCCAACTCAAACCACAATCACCTCTCATCTGGATGACTGCAAAACCCTCTAATCTGTGTTCCTCAGTATCTATCTTTGCTTTCCTCCCATTCATTCTCCAATAGCAGTGGAAGGACATCTCTAAAAACACAACATGACCACTCCACCCCTGCTTAAAAAGAGCCTGCACTGGCTTCTCATTGCAAGAGTGCTGCACACAACAACTCAGTCTTGTTGAGACATCATCACCACCCGTGACAAATCAGTGCTGACATCAGTTGTATTGGTTTTGCCTGCCTCTACTTTGTAAGTTTGAAGGAATGCTAGTGAAAATTCATTCCCATCCTGGGGCCTTTGGGGCTCTGGCTTCAATAGTCACAATATTTCCCCTGCACAAGTTGCTTAGCAACTGAGGAAGGGAAAGTAACAGAATGCTATGCTTGTGTAAGCTAAGAGGAACGACACCAGCAACCCCAAGAATAAGCAACAGGAGGCTGTGAGGTGCCTACAAAACTTCCACTTCTGCAC
>NW_007726311.1:854616-856373 GCF_000696425.1 Galeopterus variegatus | reverse complement strand
CATAACAACTGAATGTCACATGTGTTTTGGGAAAGTGGTAAAACATGCATTAACCAAGACCGTATTCCTGGGGTAGAATCATAAAAGTCTGAAACACTATTTGCTTTATTTTTAGAGTGGTCCATGCCCACTATGGTACCCATTATTCACATATGCTTATTTAAATTTATTAAAATAAAATTTAAAAATCAGTTCATCAGTTGCAGTGGACACATTTCAAGGCTCAACAGTTGCAGTAGCTAGTGGCTACCCCTATTGGATGACACAGATATGGAACATTTCCATTTTCACGGAAAGTTCAATTGGACAGCTCCGAGTCTGATAAAGACCTAAAACCTGCATCATCCAATTGCTGCCTGAGTAACAATGTATTTTAAATATTGGTGCCTTCAGGGGATAAAATTAGGTACACACCCAAGGTTGTTATTTTTTTTTAATGTACTTTAAGTAGCCTCTCCTCAATTTTAATTGAGGGATGATATTATTTTAAACAGTGACTTAAGCTTGAGAATTAAAATGGTGAATTTTTATACGCATGAAATGCTTACATATATTTTCTGGGTTTAAACAGGTCTTATTATTTATGGATTAATTCTAGCAACACACTTCTTAATTTATGAATTTTGACACTGTCTAGTGTATATAAGAACTGTATAGATTTCTATGTGCTTGATGAACTCTTAACATTACTATTTGATCCTATGGAACATTAAACACACATCACTCTTTTTAATGCAGCATGTGAAAGTGTTTTTGAGTTCTGTATTTGCTACTGAGTTTGTCACAGGGACTTCTGCTTGTACAGTCATCATCCCTCAGTATCCATGGGGATTGGTTCTGGGACCTCCCACAGACACCAAAATTCATGGACGCTCAAGTCCCTAATATAAAATAGTGTAGTATTTGCATATAACCTATGCACATACTCCCATATACTTTAAATCATCTTTTGATTACTTATAATACCTAATATGCGTAATGTAACTGCTAGGTAAATAGTTGTTTTACTGTATTGTTTAGGGAATAATGACAATTTAAAAGTATGTTCAGGTTCACTAGAGACACAATTTTTTAAAAAAATATTTTTGATCTGTGGTTTGTTGAATATACAGATGCAGAATCCACAGTTATGGAGGGTCAACTGTATTTGTTTATACTTTCTGGCACTTGGATTTAATTACAAATACTTATATAATGTTCTCTCCCAAGTTTGCAATATGCACTCATTAATTATATCTTAGAAAAACAAGATTATTAATCATGTTTACAAAAAATATTAGAAAAATATGTCTCAGTGGATTAGTCTGTTTTCTGTTGCTTATAACAGAATACCTAAAACTGGATAATTTATAAAGAAATGAGATTTATTTCTTACGGTTTCAGAGGCTGGGAAGTCTAAGATGTTCCCAGGGGGAACATCTGGTGAGGGCCTTCCTGGTGGGGGCTCTGTACAGAGTCCTGTGGCAACACAGGGTGTCACAAAGCAAGAATGGCAAGAGAGCTTTAGTGTGCTTTCCTTTTAAAGCCACCAACATATGCCCATGACAACCCATTAATCCATTAACCCATTAGTCCAAGAATGGATTAATCTATTCACAAGGTTATAGTCCTCATGATCTAATCACCTCTTAAAAGCCCCACCTTTCGGGCCGGCCCGGTAGCGCACTGCTACAGTGCGCCGCTTGGAAGCGCGGCAGCGCTCCCACCAAGGGTTCGGATCCCACGTACAGACCGGCCGCTCACTGGCTGAGCGAGGT
>NW_007726311.1:840668-853890 GCF_000696425.1 Galeopterus variegatus | reverse complement strand
AAAAAAAAAAAAAAAAGCCCCACCTTTCAAATACCATAATCAGAGTTCTCACACTGTTAACACTGTGTCTCTAATACATGAGCTTTTGGGGGACACACTGAACCCACTGCACTCAACATTCTGTTGAGATGAGCCCAAATATCATTTATGTATATTTGTGTGTTTGTATAACTTGTTGTTTTATATGTGTGTAGATAAATAACTTACTTTAGTTACAAACTGTATTTTCCTAAGATATAAACACATATATCACCATCTTAAAGAGAAATTCTAACAATTGTATTTGTGAATAAAAATAATTCTCAGGATCTCTTTCCTCCAAAGAATTGAGCTAGTTTAAGCATTAACATTTGTACTAATTCTGCAGAAAGTACCTAGAAGAGCTGTTATAAAATTCTAAAATCAACATCTATCTTAGCCCATTTTATATTGCTATAACAGAATACCTGAGACTGGGTATTTTATAAAGAAGAGAGGTTTGGGCCGAGCCCGTCGCGCACTCGGGAGAGTGCGGTGCTGGGAACGCAGCAGCGCTCCCGCCGTGGGTTCGGATCCTATATAGGGATGGCCGCTGCTGCGCTCACTGGCTGAGCGCAGTGCAGCCGGTCACAAAAAGGACAAAAACAAAACAAAACAAACAAACAAACAAAAAATAAAGAAGAGAGGTTTACTTGGCTCATGATTCTGGGACAGGTACACCTGGTGAGGGCCTCAGGCTGCTTCTACTTGTGGTGGAAATTGTCAGGGCAGCTGGCATGTGCAGAGATCACATGGTGAGAGAAAGCAAGACAGAGGAAGGGCAGGTGCCAGGCCTGTTTTAACAACCAGTTTGTGTGGGAATTACCAGAGCAATAGCTCACACCCAGGGAGAGCACTGATCTATTCATGAGGGATCCACCTCCATACCCAAACACCTCCCACGAGGCCCTACCTCCCGACACTACCACATAGGGGATAAAATCTCAGCATGAGTTTTGGGGGGGGTCAAGTCATATCCAAACCATAGCAACATCTTTCAAAAGAATACATTTTTCCTCCAGGGAGATGAGAAGATCTTTATCTATATATTTGAGTTGAGCTATGAACGGTACAGGAGAAATCAATACAGGGAAAACAGAGAGCTATTTTAATTCAAAACCACTAATTGCACTAGACTTCTTAGTTTAAAAGTATGCATTCATTCTTTTTTCTCTTGATTGTTATCCTTTGGAGATAATGAACTAGCACTGGTGAAATACAACATTCCTTTTCTTAAAAATGATCTATTGATTACCCTAACTGAACTGTGTCTTTTGTTGAATGCTTAAAGAACGGTCTTTGCAGAATAAATCAGTTAAATGCTAGTCAATAGGCCAGAAATGTTTTTGTTTGCTAGAGCTGCCATAAAGAAATAGCACAGACTGGGTGGCTTAAACAACAGAAACTGACTTTCTCACAGTTCTGAAGGCAAGAAGCCCGAGATCAAGCTGTCAGCAGATTTGGTTCCTTCTGAAGCCTGTCTCTTTGGCTTTCAGAGAGCTGCCTTCTGGCTGTGTCCTCACATGGTCCTTCACATGTCTGTGTCCTAATCTCTTCTTATAAGGACACCAGCCGTATCAAATTAGGACCCACGTCTATGACCTTGTTTTTACTTTAATTATCTCTTGAAAGGCCCTCTCTCCAAATGCAGTAACATTCTAAGGTACTGGGAGTTAGGACTTCAACACAGAACTTCGGCGGGGCAGATGGGATTCAGTCCATACACCCCTCAGGTGAAATCCATTATTACATTTGTATTCCACACTTCAGGCGACCATCATCCTGAATTTTCTTTTAATCATTACCTTGATTTCCTTTATAGTTTTATTCCCAGTACATATATTCCTAAGCAATATACTGTTTAGTTTTAGAGTTTTGAACCTTATAAAAATGGCCTTTTATTCTTCTGGAACTAGTTAGATTAAATAGTTTAGAATCATACATGTGATTGTGTGTTACTGTGTCCCATTTATTTTCATTGCTACGTAGTATTCTATTGCATGAACAATTTATATATATATCTGTTCTCCTGTAGATGGATATTTATATAGTGGATTTTTTCTGATCACTCTTCCTCATGAATATTTAGTGAAACTTTAGAAAGTCAGGCAACACCGATCTGCTGAGTATGAAGTTGTATCTCCTCGGGGTCTTGGTCTGCATCTCCCTCATTAGTGACAAGCCAGAGCATCTTTTCTTATGTTTCTGGGACATTTAATTTTCCTCTTCCAGTAAATGTCTGCTCGTGTTTTGGGACCATTTTTCTTTCCTTCTTCCCTCCTCTTCCTTTTTTCTCTTACTAATTTTTAATTATTTCTGCATTCTGGATGTTATTCTTTCACCCGTTCTATGTGTCACGAATGTTTTATCAGCATTCATGGCTCGTCTTTTTATCCTCTTTAGTGTGTGTTTTGGTGAACAGAATGCCTTAATTTTAATGAAGTCCCTCATGGTTTAAGCATTTTTGTGCCTCATTTGAGAAATTCTTCCCTATGCCAAGGTCAACACCCAGCCCATGTTGTCTTCTGTTTCACAATTTTGCCTTTCACGTTTAAGTCTTTATTCAATCCAGACCTGATTTTCGTCTCTAGTACAAAATAGAAGTCCAATTTCTTTTTTAAAAATGTGGTTGACCAGTTGCTGCAGCTCTACTTAGGATGAGGTCTACCTTCCTGTACAAATCTGTAGCAGCATATGGGGGTCTGTTCTGACATCTCCTTGTCTACCCATGACCGGTTCTGCCCTGTATTTAATCACTGCAGCTCCGTCCTGAGCTCTGATATTTGGGAAGGCCAGTCTTCACCTGCTCCAGCTCCGCACAGTGGGATCGCTCTACTGTCTTCTGGCTTCCATTCTTGTTGACAAGTCAGCCCTCGGGCTTCCTGGCCAGGGGTCGTTCTTTTCTCTCCCACTGCATCTGCGATTGTCCCTTTTTCTTCTGTGTTCAGCACTACCCCCGTAATGTGTCTAGGTGTGAATTTCCCTTTATTTGTTCACTGTGGTTTGTCCTCCTTGGGAGAAAGGAATGCTCCCTGTCTCTCCCCTTCTCCAGCATTGACTTCTTTCTCATTCGCCCATACACACCTGTCTTTCTCCAGCAGTGGTCAGGGCCCAGTGGCGGTTTGGAGAAAGCAGGTGGGGAGTGATTGGGGATTGATGACACAAGGTGAGAGTGGCTGAGGGCCTGGGGAGAATATCAGCTGCAGGTACCTGGGGCCAGCAGGTGCTAACCATGGAAGTGCTGCAGACAGGCCGGACAGGGGTCTGTGGCACGGACATCCCAGAGAGAACAGGACCACTTCCCTTGGGGTGCTGAGCAGAGGGGAAGGACAGAGTTGTGCAGAGAGAGAATCATTAGACCTTGGAGGCAAACTCCAAAAAAAAGGCAACAAGACAGATTTATGGCAATCAACAGCTTCCTCCAAAGGATCAATGTATTTTTCTCATTGCACTGCCTCTTGAGCGATGAGGGACTGATATTTATTAATATCCCTACTTACTTGTATGCATGTATTGCTTGTATGTATGTGCATGTTGTACATCTGTGTGTAATCATGTGTGTAATACAGGACCTCAGCTGATGTCCCAGTTTCTTACAGGATTTTCAATGAAATAGCTCTTGCTGTTTTTATTTACACTCCACTCGCAATTCTATCCAGGACTCAGATCTAGGTCCCCCTGTTGGGGCATGTGGACCGGGAGATAAATCCCAAGGTGGATACAACATTTTCCTAGAATCTTTCTTCCCTCCCAGGATAGAAGTTTGTCACTGGGCCACGCTTACCACACACTCTACCCTGAGTACACACATGCTCCCAGGAGCCACGTGACTTCCTCTTGGAAGTGAGTCTTTGGCATGTTCCCTTTGCCGGTGAGCGTGGGCGAGTCTGCAAAGTAAGGCTCTGGCCAAGACCTCCCAGCCCCACTGCCCACCTGTCAGCCCTCAGCTTCCTGTGCCCTCCCCCAATGCACTTGGCCAGGGCATCCTACTTACCTGGAAGTATAAACAGACGTGTAAAAAGTGATTTATTGATTAGACACAGTTTTTTTTCCTCTGGCATTATCAATACTGTGCTTCCCTTCTTTAATTTGTGTAATTTAAGTAGCTCACCGAAACTTGAATTCCAACTATTTCACCCATAATGGCTACAAAATATCTGGAGTCCATAAATGTAGCTTTTCATGGACACAGAAATGCTTTCTCTCTCTCTCTCTGATGGATGGAATGAGGACCAGCCTCACCTCCTTGGAGTTTCTATGTCCTTAAAGACTAACCAATTTTCAATGACTCAGAAAAATCTGACCCTGATCACGAAGTTGAAATAATGTGGCAGTGGGACAGAAGCGGGATTGGCAGGCAGGAGGGAATTACTATTCAGAAAATAAGATGTGGACTCAATGGCCAAGTCCACTTCCAGCCCAACAACTGCTAGGTTATCCTTTCAATGACTATGGTCAGTTCTGAGCCAAAGTCATTCATCTCAACCGTCGATACTGGAAGCTCAGAGGGACCTAATTTTTCAAGCAGAACAACAATATTAAAATACCGTATTCAAGGGAACTCTGAAATAACTAGATTGCTCTCCAGCACTAAATAAATGCTTCAGACTGCAGCCCTGGCATTCATGGGTCACAAGGGAGTCATCTATTGCTATGAATATTTAGAGGCAATCTTGATTACCACTTTAATATTAGTGTGCTAGTTCCACAGCCTGGAAGATATGCACACCGAGGAACTTAGAGAGGACAAAACTGAATTAACTGCAGTAGAACACAGTGAAGAACCAAAGTGCTGCGGCACCGTGATGGGGTGTCCCTGGCTTGAGCCTGATATTACATAAATGATGATAACGTTTACCCACGAGGTGCTGATAATTTTTTCTGGTGGAAAATTGACATCAGCAAACAACTTGTTAAAATGTATGGAAGGGCATATATTATCCTTAGGTAAGAGCTGCTTTCGAAAGATAGGCAGTGTAGTGTTAAGGTGTTTGCTAAAACGTTGGATCATTTTTAGGGTGGAATCTTTTCACTACACTCCATGGCACAATCCATTCACAGTTCTCAATATCCTTAGGTAAGAGCTGCTTTCGAAAGATAGGCAGTGTAGTGTTAAGGTGTTTGCTAAAATGTTGGATCATTTTTAGGGTGGAATCTTTTCACTACACTCCATGGCACAATCCATTCACAGTTCTCAACTCTCTCCTCCCTTTCTACCGGGGAAACACAAACCACATCCACCTTTGCCCATGGGATGCTCTCAGGTCTTTATCCTGCTGCCAATGGTTTGATTACTAATCTTTAAATGTGTAGCAAACATTTTAGATTTTCATTTCAGATTGTTATAGCTATAGCCCTGACATTTTAAAGCCTTATTTATTCATCTGAATAGTTCTAGCATCCTCCTGTGCATCCAAACGCTGCAGGATGACAGCTCACCAAGCACTCATGTTCATCTGGGGACAATGGCCAGCTCTGGAGCAAACAATGTTAATTTGCTCCCTCTTAGTTTCCTGTTGGATTGAAAGAGGGGAGGGACAACATGACTTAACAAAAAGCAATCTAGAAAACACCACGATACAGATTTCCCAAACTTAACCCATCTAAAACTCAGTTTTTATTTTATAACTCCTCTCCCCATCCACTACAAAGGGGAGGTCGGAGAAAATCCACCCTATCTTTCCACTGCATTCCCCAGCTTAGTGATGCCCTTTCTCCAAGCCCTTCAGTAGTGACCATCACACTTTGAGTAAGACCGTGGCCTCCTGCAGCAAAGGCTCTGGCCTCTGCTCGCCTGGTGGCCGCAGCTTGAGCCCAAGCCTCACTTGCTGAAATGTCCTCCCTGGGCACTTTGCCTGGACATCACTGCCCCAGAGAAGCCCCGGCTCTCTAAGGGGGGGTTGATTGCTCTCCTGTACCCAGTTCCGTCTCTTCCTAGTGTATTTCATCATTTGTGGTTATTTATTTGTTTTTATTTTATGTGTTTACAGTCTATCTCCTCTGGCAAGACACAAACTTTTCAAGGATGGGGAATTTGTCAGCCTGTTCCATGTTCCATTCACACCCTCAAGTGGGGCCACCTAGAAACATCTGTGGAGTGTGGGGCGAGGGGTGAAGGGTGAGGTGAGAGGCGGTAGGAGATGGCAGGAGGGACGCTGACTGAGGGGCAGAGATCCTAGAGCCATAAACATCACCTCAGGAGGTATAAAAGGGACCTCTGGGCTCTCCTCTCCAGTCACGAGCTGTGTACAAAGGATCCCTCCAGAATGAGCGAAGCAACCAGGCCTTTGAACACGGACTTGTGTTCTGTTCTGAGGAGAGTAGGCAGGGCTTGCTCTGGGAGCAGAATTCCTTACGTCTACACTTGGGACTAGATGACAGTGACCAACGAGTCCACGCTCCCAGCCTGGCTTCCAGCACCCTCAGCTCCCTAAAGAGGATTCCAGGTCCTCCTGCCCTGTGTTTGTGGACCTTAGTGATAAAGCATCCAAAGTAGGGCAAAGAGGCACAGAGCCGAGCAGCCGAAGGAGGAGCAGGAAGACTTTAAATCAATGTAAAATGTCAGGTCAGGAGTGGAGAGGGGGTAGGGACAATTAGGGATCAGAGCCACGTGGGATGAGGGAGCTGCTGAGGAGAGGTGGCTACAGATTTTAGGAAGTCCTGCCCTGACTCAATCATTCCTAACTGCCCCCAGGCTAGGGGACCATACCCTGGACTGCGTGGTGACATGGTGGCCCTGGGAACAGGATCATGTGGTGACTTGGTGGCTGGGGACTGAACCGTATATTGACATCATGCTGCTCAAATCAGTCTGCATCCAAGCTGACACCAAACCCTGCCAGGCTGTGGTGCCACCTCCTAAGACCTATGCGGTCGCCCCACCCTCTCCTGCCTTCCAACATCTCTACCAGCAGCAGGGAGAGAACTTCCCATCCACCCGGCTGCCAGGTCCTGGCTCAGGAACATCGGGATGCCGAGCTGAGCAGGAAGGCGGCCAGTTGCTAATGTGGGACCATCCCATCAGCCACGCACCTGATGGCCTGTGAGGACCTCTGCAGCCCAGAGCCATGCCCCAGCCTCCTGCACACATGAGGTGGCAGCCCCTCGGGAAAGTTCAGTGTCCATGCTGGCTGCACCACCACAAAGAAGGGCACGTGATAAGGAGTGTTCATCACAGGAAGGTGGCTATGGCTGGGTTCCAGGGCCCAGACTCACTTGAGCATTTTCAAACCACCTCTGACAGGCCAGTTCACTGGACCTCTGTTTCCTCACTAAGAAAATGGGGATAATGACACTTTTCCTGGCTATCATTGTGGTCATGAGAATAATGAGCCCCCAAAGATGTCATGTACTGACCCCTGGAACCTGTGACCAAGTTACCTTACTTGGCAGAAGTAACTGTGAAGACGTAATTAAGGTTAAGGACCTTGAGAGGGGGACATTATCCTAGATTATTTGATGGCATGATGTAATCACAGGCATCCTTAAAAGCAGAAAGCCTGTCATTGCTGGAGTCAAAGAGATGAAAAAAGAGCAGATCTGACCCACCGTGCTCACTTTGAAGGTGGAGGAACGAGAGAAGGAACCTGGTGGCCTCTAGAAGCTGGGAATGACCCTCAATTTACAACAAGCAAGAAAACAAGGACCTTGGTCCTACAAGCACAGGAACTGAGTTCTGCCAACATCTCTAGTGAGCAGGAAACGGATGCTCCCCCAGCGCCCCCGCCAAAGGAGCGGTCCCGCAGTAGCCTTGACCTTCACCTGGTGAGACTGAAACAGAGAGCCCGGCTACGCCCACCACACTCTGACCTTGAGAACCGTGAGATGTAAACGGGTGTTGTTTTATGCCACTTAAGTCGTGGCAATTTGTTACAGCAGCACTAGAAAACTAATACAATTAGGAAGACTGTGATGAGATTCAAATGGTAAAGTGTCTGTCTGGAAACCATCATGAATGACGAAAGTGCGTCCTCGTTACAGAAATCCCATCACAAGTGAAACTGCTAGTCCATAGCATGACAATGACAGGACACCATTTTACTTATTATTTACTGCAATTTACCCATATTGCATTCCTTTTATGCTTTTTGTATTTAGATTAAAATGGGCATAATAAATTAGTTTTTTTTTTAAAGTTTCCAAATAGGAATACTGTAAGTTTATTTATTGAGGACCTATTTATGAACAAGGCACCAGGCCGGTCCTGGGTTGATATGGCTGAAAGTAACTTAGCTTTTTCTCTTCTTCCATATGGGGAGATGATCTTACATAATATGTGTATGACCAGTGTTATAGAAGGGGATAGAAGGTTCTAGAACACCTATGTGGATGCAGCACAAAATAGGTGAATGTACTTCATTTTGGTGTGAGATATTTTAAAGGTAACACTTTCTAAGATGTACTTACTGATATAACTAGGGATATCAAAATATTATAAAATAGCACAGACCACTGCTTTTTGGAACAGCTCGCCCAGCCTTACAAAACACAGCCAGTCCTGAAATAACATGCACTGTGTTTATTAACCAGAAAGCTTGGTTTCCAATTCAAAGTTCGTTTATCTAACTAATTTGATGTCTGGAAACATTCATGTACCATTTTTTTCCCTTCTTTTTACAACACTGTTTCAAAACTATCAGTCATCAGTCAGAGGAAGTTAATATCTTGAGTTGCTAGTTTGTTTGCATGCAAGCTGTGTTCTAGAGAGAATATCCCATTCATATGTTGACTAAGAGCCATTTCTAAAGCATCACTGTAATCTCTTTCAAATAAACACTAGCAGAATATAAGCCCTTTAAAGACTAATCCTGCTATCGATCACAGAGGCCCTGCCAGTCCCTGGGCACTAAGTGAAGCCAAGAGCAAACAAGTTTTTCTATTACAAAGAGAATTACAGCTGATTGCTAACATTTTACAAAACACATTCTAATTGCACCATGCAAACTCATGCTACAAGCCTCGTGAAGATCTCGCAAAGAGAATTCACGTTTCATGACTTCAGACAAAAGCTGAGGTCGTACTGTCACCCGCTTTTCCCTTTGTGTGCCTGTCATGCTGTTTCTTGAGGCCCTTGAGGCTCAGAACCAGGAAGGAGGAACAGGAACGAGAGAAGTGCCTGCTGAGGCTGGAGAGGGCGCTCCACCTGGAGTTGGGAGAGTAGAGATGAAAGGAGCGGGCTGGGGTATGTCAGATGCAGCCCTAGGACTGGGGACTCAAGACTCAAGACGGGCAAGTGAAGGACTCGCGCTCTTCTAAGTCATCTGGCTGTTTGTGTGGCCTCTTGGAGCCTCCACATTGACCGTCACTTCACTGGGACTTTTGCACAGGACTTTTGCACCCCTTCACTTTGCAGGACTTTTGCACCCCTTGTGGATATAGTTTTCCATCTCCAACCTAGCTTGGTTCTGGGACAGTGAGGTCCTCAATCAGTATACTTTGCTGAATGAAAATTGAGGTTCACCTCTTTCCTGTTAAAATATTAGTAAAACCAACCAGTCATTAAGTTACAGTGACACTTAAGGAAAACCTTGTCCTCTACACAGAAAGACCCTTGATTCCAAATCTCGAGCTCCAACCTCTCCGGAGCTCAACATGTGTGTTGCAAATGCTGTGAGACACGTGCAACAGATCTCTCCCCAGCAACTCAGATGCTACAGTGTTTAAAAGCCACCAGCACATTCCACATCTCCCTCCAACTTTCCCAAGTGCAGCCCTCATTTTGTGACCCCCTTGTTTTCCCTATTTCCATCATCATCCTTTTGGGTTTCATTGGTACCATCTTCTGACTTGTAGTTCTCTCAGTTCCATGCTGAATTAGTGCTTGGGTTCTGTGATTCTTCCTCGGGAGCGTTTCTGCAATTCTTTCTATTTCTGCTGTAGGGTCCTCATTCCAGCTCTCTCCCCAGCTACTCTCTCTCAGTCAGTCTTATACATTGTTCCCTGAGCTCTTTTATTAATGCAGGGCTCAGGTAATATTTCTGCCCTGCATCTCAGGTATGAAGCTAAGGTTCTCAACCTGCCTTCTTTTCTTCTCCATCCTACTAAGCGATCTAGAGCAGAGTAGACATGTTTTCTGTAAAGGGCCAGATAATAAATATTTTAATCTTTGTGGTCCCTGTCATGACTACTCAACTCGCTGTCACAGCACAAAAGCAGCCATAGACAATGTGAACGACTGTGGCTGTGTTCCAATAAAAGTTTATTTACGGACACTGAAATGTGAATGTCATATAATTTTATGTGTCATGAAATATTATTCTTTTGATTTTCCCCCAGCCATTTAAGAAGGTAAACAATTTTAAAACTTGAGTGAGCATCAAAATCACCTGGAGGCTTGTTAAAACAGACTGCGGGGCCCACCAGAGAGTTTCTGCTTCAGTAGCTCTAGGTAGGGACTGGGCATCTGCATTTCTAACGAGTTCCCAGGCGATGCTGATGCTGCTGGCCCGGGGACCGTATTCCCGGATCCACTGTGCTCGCTCATGTTTCACAGGCTGGCAATCCATGAGGCTCGTTCAGCGCACAGCTGTTGCTGGTTTAGTCCCAAAGTGTGTGCTATCCAGTGTTGTCAGACTGATTTAGTTGCTAACATCTACGAGTCCCGGGAATTCTCAGACAAACCTGGTTGTGCAGTTTCTTGGAGGGGAAAATACCAGAAAATGGCAACCCTGGGCTTGCACTTCAGATGGTAACGATTGGCTAGAACTAAATAGAGGCTGCCAGTTCTTCCAGGCCCACCGTGGCCTCCTGTATCTGTGCATGGAGCCCAAGGGGCAAGGGTCATGCCTGGCCAGCTTCACTGTTTGTAACACTGGCCTGGCTCCCAGAGGCTTTGAGTTCACAATTCCCAGTCTGAAGTCAAATGGATGAAGACCGTATTACAAATACATGTGGGGTGAATGAGCGAGAACCTGTTCTTTCGTTCGCCTTCCCTTCTAACCTTCAGGGGTCCCTCAGATGAGGCTGGCCTTCGACACCCTCTCTGATCACTCAGGTCGAACTCTTCTCTCCTGTCTCTGCACTTTAAACTGCACTGTGCACGCACTAGGCTACAGGCTCCTGAGCCAACTTTGAGAATCCATCAGGGTGCCTCAGGTACTGCTTTCTTGTACATGGAAAGTATGAACTCAATGCTTTCTGGATTAACCTTATCAATACATTATAAAATTTTGCTCACTCATTCCTTCCTGAAATGCTTACATGGCAGATCCTGACACTGTGCTAAGTGCAGGCTGTCTGCCCTGATAACTCACCTTGATCTTTGCCACAAAGTTTAAAGTCATTAACATATCTCATTGTACTGAACAAATGAGTATACTGGCTACGTGGTTGCTGAAGTTGTGTTGACAAAGTATTTAAATTTACCCTTATCACAGATAATTTTCAGACCAAAATAGAGGATCTAGTCCTTGCTGAGGACGAGGCTGACATGATCACAAACGTGTGATTACCAAATGCTGAGCCTAATTTGAGTCTTCCTGAGCTGGCCTATCTGAAACTAAACCGTAAGAGTGGCAATTTGGCAGGATTGAAGATGTCACTGTGGAAACTGCAGGATCTCTACCAGGATAGCATGGGCTGTCTCAAGGGGGACACAATAAAGTTCACAGTCATGGCTGTGCCTCAGTTTTCTTCAGGGGCTGTACATGGCTTTGCTTTTGGGAGGACAGCCGGGGGTGTTCGGGTTCCCTCCCTGTCCTACTGGGAAGAAGAAAGAGCTGCTCCCTTCCCAAGACTAACCTTACAAAAACATAAAACTGGGCGAATAATCAATTTCGTTGGACAATAAAACTAAATAATGTTGACTTGACAAAAGGTAAAACAGAGGAAGAAAAGATAAGACAGCTAACAGATGCAGCACATGGGTATGACTAACTTATAACTGACCAATGAGATTTTTAACCAGTGAAAACCAAAATGCCATTATTTTCTAGAGATAGAATGTCATACAGGGATTCCTGAACCCCTGCTGAAAAATATCTTATTTGTAACAACTTCAAAGAAAATAGTTCAGAAAAGATTTCAGATGAGTTGCTAGCTAGGAGACATTTTGCATAAATAAAATTGTGTACAGTGTGCATGCATGTGCTTCTGTTAGTTTTCCTTAAGTGTAAAGCAGAATCTTACTAAAGATGCACTGCGATAAGGCAGTGTAAACACTGTTGCACTGTCACCAAGTTTAAATAGGTTTCCCTGCTAACTCTTTATAAACAGAAAATCCAGGCTTAGTGGAAGATAAAAGGAAATGGTTAATTAAACCCCCCAGTAGCTTTACACAAAACTGGAACTTGTGTTTTCACTATAGACTCCTGTCCTTCCCCCCAAATAAATTAGGATCACACAGACCTGGGGTCAAATCCAAGCTCCATCACTTACTACCTGTGTGACTTAGTCATGGCTAGGCTCTCTGTGCCCCAGTTTCCTCACTTGTATATCATAATATACCAGCTGGGAGGATTAAATGACATGTTTGTATCACTACTTGGACAGGGCTGGAAGCACTGAATGTGACTGATGGCCAGGATCGTGCCATACTGCTGTTTATGTTGGTCATACCTCTGCTCTGTCTAAGAATATATTTTTGCCCTCCGTCCAGCAAAACACAATTTTTACAATCCAGTTTCCATTTTGTTGCAAACCATAACATTTTATCACAAAAATACACATACAAACATTTGTTTTTGTTCTCCTACTGGAATGGAGAAAAAGAATCTCTCATGAGAACTTCCTCCAAATTCTCAATTGTAGTTATCTGGATAAGAAAAGTTAATAAGTCCTTGCTCAATAGCTCCAGGGGACTCTATCCCTCACCACAGAAACACACACACTCTTCTGTCCCCATTCCACCTATACATTGTTTTGGCATATCTTAGAAATCAGCTGTTTATAAAGAAAAACAAAACAAAATCGTGGGATGTGAGTGGGCAGGAGGCAAGCCCATCCTTCTTCCTCTGACAGTCAAAGCTAAAAGCAAACCAACACCATGAAGCGTTGAACAGCACCTGCTCCGTGGGTGAAACATTTACCTGCATGCCTCGTCTGCCACAACCCTGCACGGTCCCAGCAGCTAGAGTTCATGAGAGGCCGTGACTCATATCCACCCTGTGTGGGACCACCAGCAAATGTGTGCCAAACTTAACAAACAAAAAAAAAAATTGCTGGCTAACTGCCTGCCCCTTATTTTTAAGTATTTTTAAATGGAGTT
>NW_007726311.1:826238-840004 GCF_000696425.1 Galeopterus variegatus | reverse complement strand
ATATCTCATTGTACTGAACAAATGAGTATACTGGCTACGTGGTTGCTGAAGTTGTGTTGACAAAGTATTTAAATTTACCCTTATCACAGATAATTTTCAGACCAAAATAGAGGATCTAGTCCTTGCTGAGGACGAGGCTGACATGATCACAAACGTGTGATTACCAAATGCTGAGCCTAATTTGAGTCTTCCTGAGCTGGCCTATCTGAAACTAAACCGTAAGAGTGGCAATTTGGCAGGATTGAAGATGTCACTGTGGAAACTGCAGGATCTCTACCAGGATAGCATGGGCTGTCTCAAGGGGGACACAATAAAGTTCACAGTCATGGCTGTGCCTCAGTTTTCTTCAGGGGCTGTACATGGCTTTGCTTTTGGGAGGACAGCCGGGGGTGTTCGGGTTCCCTCCCTGTCCTACTGGGAAGAAGAAAGAGCTGCTCCCTTCCCAAGACTAACCTTACAAAAACATAAAACTGGGCGAATAATCAATTTCGTTGGACAATAAAACTAAATAATGTTGACTTGACAAAAGGTAAAACAGAGGAAGAAAAGATAAGACAGCTAACAGATGCAGCACATGGGTATGACTAACTTATAACTGACCAATGAGATTTTTAACCAGTGAAAACCAAAATGCCATTATTTTCTAGAGATAGAATGTCATACAGGGATTCCTGAACCCCTGCTGAAAAATATCTTATTTGTAACAACTTCAAAGAAAATAGTTCAGAAAAGATTTCAGATGAGTTGCTAGAAACTTGAGTGAGCATCAAAATCACCTGGAGGCTTGTTAAAACAGACTGCGGGGCCCACCAGAGAGTTTCTGCTTCAGTAGCTCTAGGTAGGGACTGGGCATCTGCATTTCTAACGAGTTCCCAGGCGATGCTGATGCTGCTGGCCCGGGGACCGTATTCCCGGATCCACTGTGCTCGCTCATGTTTCACAGGCTGGCAATCCATGAGGCTCGTTCAGCGCACAGCTGTTGCTGGTTTAGTCCCAAAGTGTGTGCTATCCAGTGTTGTCAGACTGATTTAGTTGCTAACATCTACGAGTCCCGGGAATTCTCAGACAAACCTGGTTGTGCAGTTTCTTGGAGGGGAAAATACCAGAAAATGGCAACCCTGGGCTTGCACTTCAGATGGTAACGATTGGCTAGAAGTAAATAGAGGCTGCCAGTTCTTCCAGGCCCACCATGGCCTCCTGTATCTCTGCATGGAGCCCAAGGGGCAAGGGCCATGCCTGGCCAGCTTCACTGTTTGTAACACTGGCCTGGCTCCCAGAGGCTTTGAGTTCACNCACCACAGAAACACACACACTCTTCTGTCCCCATTCCACCTATACATTGTTTTGGCATATCCTAGAAATCAGCTGTTTATAAAGAAAAACAAAACAAAATCGTGGGATGTGAGTGGGCAGGAGGCAAGCCCATCCTTCTTCCTCTGACAATCACCACAGAAACACACACACTCTTCTGTCCCCATTCCACCTATACATTGTTTTGGCATATCTTAGAAATCAGCTGTTTATAAAGAAAAACAAAACAAAATCGTGGGATGTGAGTGGGCAGGAGGCAAGCCCATCCTTCTTCCTCTGACAGTCAAAGCTAAAAGCAAACCAACACCATGAAGCGTTGAACAGCACCTGCTCCGTGGGTGAAACATTTACCTGCATGCCTCGTCTGCCACAACCCTGCACGGTCCCAGCAGCTAGAGTTCATGAGAGGCCGTGACTCATATCCACCCTGTGTGGGACCACCAGCAAATGTGTGCCAAACTTAACAAACAAAAAAAAAAATTGCTGGCTAACTGCCTGCCCCTTATTTTTAAGTATTTTTAAATGGAGTTGAGAAGAATTACATTTTCAAAGTCATGAAAAGCCATCCTTTCCTCCCCTAAACACATCTCTTATGGGGCTGCACACCCCTGTTCCTTCAAATATTTTCCCCAAGGTATGGTTATAGACCAGTCACCATTCTGTACTCTGCTCTGGAAACACATCGGGTGGATCAGGGTCTTCTTAAAATGCATCCAAGGTTGTAAAATTTCAGACATGAGCCACCTAATGGTCCACTGAGACCCTTTATCCACTTTGGTCTGTACCTTCAGGGTCCATAAATTTGGTCCAGGAGTGCATTAGCTTGTTATCTACTATGATCCCAGCTCTTTTTCACATGAACTGCCATTATACCAGATTTCCCCATCCTGGGCCTGCTAAGTCAGTTTTATTTTTTATTTAATTGTAGGCTTTGGCATTTCACCTATTGATTTATCTGATGAATCTGACCCATAGTTCCAACCTATTGAGAACTTTTAAAGCCATGATTCATTCAGCCAACTTGGTAGCTGCCCAAGGCCACGCCAGGTTTATTAAAGTGTAAGAGGCTGATGTGGATGTCAGGCCATGAATTGGGCGCTTTTATGCATAGCTGGTAAAAGTATAAATTGGTACAGACTTGCATGAGGCAATCTGGAAATAGTTATCACACTCCTTAAAAATGTGCATACCTTAGATTTGGTGATTCTACTTCCAAGAATTCATCTAAACAAAATAACTGGAAAAGTATGCACTGATATAAGCAGAAAGACATTTAATATAGTTTCTAGTGAAAAATCAGAAAACACCTATATGTCCACCCTGGGGGAAGGGTTAAAAAAATGACACAGGAACCACTTGATACCATATTCCACAGCCATTAAGCTGCTGGTATAAAAATGGAGGAGTTTTACTTTTGGTAATGACAATATAAGTTATTTGGACCCATCTTCCCACTAAAAACAACTAGAAAAGCTGGCAAAAATATACAAAAATAACATTTGAAAGCAATGTAGAGTTTCCAAAACAATAAAGAATTATAGGACCATGACCCAGGTAAAGAAGAAAATCCAATCTCTGATCTTAGAATTGGGAATTAACTTTCTCTCTCAAGGCATCAAAAGATATCAGATGAGGCAGTTGAGAGGCTGAAAACCTCAGCAGAACTTTCAACAAACTCACAGGGCTAAGGGAACAAAAGTTGGATATGAGAGCCTGGTAAAAGGTAGTACTAATAACCCCCTACTCTGGGTTTTGGGGTTGAATCTCAAAATGCTGTACATTGGGAGAAACGGTGAAAAAGAAGTAGACTAGTTCTCATAGAGACTGAAACCAGCTCAGTCTCTGATCACAGGTGCCACTAGCCTAGGTACCAGCCATGTAACATCAGCCAGTGCCTCAAATTATCTTCAAACTTGTCATATACAATGTGTGACCCTCAAAAAATAACCAGGTATATGTGTATACCAAGATGAGACTGAAATGCAGGTGAAATGGGCAATAGAAATGGACCTATAGGAGATGCAGTTAATGGAACACAGGAACAGGATTTAAAATGTTGTGCTTAATATGTTCAAGGAGTTGAAAAACAAAAATTTCAGCAGAGAACTAGAACTACACAGAAATTCTAAAACTGAAAAACACAACTCAATGAATAGGGTCAACAGTAGTTTAAACACAGCTAAAGAGAGAAATAATGCAGTGGAAAATAGGTCTGAAGGAAATATGTTAAGACTACAGCACAAAGAGAAAAAAGGATAGAAAATTTAGAAAAGAGCTTCAGACATATATGAGACATGATGAAAGGTACATGCAATCAGAGAGCCAGAAAAGGAGATAAGAGAAAACATAGCAGGAGCAATATTTGAAGAGAAAATAACTAAGAATTTTCCAAAGTTGGCAAAAGACATTAAGCCACATGAGTACTATAAATAAAAAAAGAAAAGCTACACCTGGACGAATCATAGTAAAATTACCAAAAAACAGGGAAAACGAAAAAAAAAGATACAATATAATTAAAAGGAGCAAGAATAATTAATAGATGACATTATAGTACTTACAGAAAATAATTTTCACCTGGACTTCTATCTCATGAAATATCCTTTAAAATTGAAGGTGAAATAACGATATTTTCAGACAAACAAAAATTGAAAGAATTTATCAGCAGCAGATTGCATTAAAGGAATACTAAGGACTTTTTTTTTCAGGCAAGAGGAATATTACTTTTGACAGCTTCTTGGAGATGCAGGAAGGAAGGAAGAGCAAAAATTGAAAGAATTTATCAGCAGCAGATTGCATTAAAGGAATACTAAGGACTTTTTTTTCAGGCAAGAGGAATATTACTTTTGACAGCTTCTTGGAGATGCAGGAAGGAAGGAAGAGGTCAGATTAACAAGTAGAACCTCTAGATAAATATTAAAGGCATGATACAACAGTAAAGATGAGTGGAGGTAAACAGAATCCAATAAATGAGTTTGGGCAGTTTGAACACAGCTCATGTCCACTTTCACTGAATGCCTTCATTTCCAATGACATATTTTTCCTTTTTTTTTTTTTTGTCTTTTTTCTCAGCCAGTGAGCGGCCGGTCTGTATGTGGGATCCGAACCCTCGGCGGGAGCGCTGCCGTGCTTCCCAAGCGGCACACTGTAGCAGTGCGCCACTGGGCCGGCCCTCAATGACATATTTTTCAACTGGAAGATTTCATGACCCCAGGCCTTGATGTTCCTGCCTGGAACTTCAGTCGCTAGAGATATAGCTACATCATTTCTTCATTTTCTCTCATTTATTCAAAAAATCTGTTGAGCATCTATTATGTTGCAGGCACCGTGCAGCATACTGGGGCTGCAGAGATTAAGACACCAACTTTACAGGTAAAAAAGAGAAAAAGTCAGGAAAGCTAAGCAACTTGCCCAAGGTCTCCTAACTCCTAAGCAGCAGAGCCAAACCCCATATCTATTTCCTTGCCAAGTATTTTTCAGTAAGTAACCCTGACTCCCAATAAAAAGACAGCACATATATGAAAGCTCGGCTAGAATGTATCCATATTACTCTCTTTTTCTCTCTGTTTATTGCCATTACCACTCAGCTTTTTCTCTCTCACATCCCTGTGTCACTGTCACTCTCTTCAGCACCTGCAAATTATTCCCTTTAACACTCTTTCCCATTCCTTATGCCTTAGTAGAATAAAAATATCTTGAATCCATAAATGAAACTTGCAACCTTCTATCTCTTAAGATGTCAGCATGCAACATTCTGCAGTTGGAAGAATCCCACTGGGATTTCCAAACATTTAAGGATGCTGCCCAATTTATATACAGCTGCTGTCCTCTCACCCTAGCCAAGTACTGGGGTTGGGGTCAAAGCTCCAATGTGGCCCAGGAAATAAGGAAGGAGGCTGCTGTTTCATACCATCTGCCCAACCCCATCCCACCACCTGGCAGACCTGGGCACAGGTGTCCCAATGATTGACAGAGAGGAGAAGGCAATGCTGATGCTATCCATGGGGCTCCTGCAGCCAGATCACTCTCTTCCCTTCTTCCCATTACCAAACTTAGTATCTGCAAGCTAAGAGTTACGTGCAAAATTTATCGCCAGGATTAAGGGACATATCTGTATCACAATTTAACAACATGGAGTATAAATAGTTTCTATAGACCAACTATCAATCATATGTCTACATAAAATATATTGTCAAGACACATGTTTTAAAATACTGAAATACTGTTTCAATGTTTCTTCTATTAACATAAGAGCCTCTCCCCCTTTTTAGTGCATAATGTATTAACATAGGACCTCACATTTTTTTAATATGAAACACAAAAGACTGACTCTTCTGGAGAATAAAATTCTACACAGAAAAATTAAAATAACCTTTAAAACTCTGATGTAAAAGTCTACATAGATTGAATGTTTAACTCTTTTCATTTATCCACAGATTTCATGCTGCTCATATGCAAACACTGCTAGAGTATTGCATAAGATTCCACAACTGTATTGTGATGAAAAAGACCAGCTTCGGGGGGGGGCCAGAGGTTTCTGTCAACAGCTCTTTTTGTTTTGGTCTGCTAAATTAAAAACAAGTATTCAAAGCAAGCAATTATTTCAATCGGTAGGTTGAAATAGGTAGGTTTCAATCTGGAGCAATTTTGCCCCTAGGGGATATGTGGCAATGTCTGGGGACATTTTTGCTTGTTAAAACAGGGTGAGGGGTGCTACTGGCATCTAGTGGGCAGATACCAGAGATGTTGCTAAACATTCTCCAGTGCACAGGACAGCACCCTCCTTCCCACCAGCAAAGAATTATCCAGTCCAAAATGTTAACAGCCCCACAGCTGACAAACCCTGCTTTAAATTTTCCTTCTGAAATAGCTGTATTTAACCAGATGGTACATAACTTAATAAGTACTAACAACCCACTGGCTTACAGAACTCCCTTTTTTGTTATTTTATTTTTATATACAAACAGATGTGTTATGTACTCTGTAAGATCACCTTTGAATGGAAGAAAACTTGCCAAAATATAACTACATTCAGTCCATGCTGGTGTGAACGCAGTTTCATTCAGCTCCAGAAATGATAGTATACTGGAAAACGGGTTAATGTGCATTTAATGTGGGAAGGTTTTCTGAAAGAGATAGGTCTTCAGTCCTCGCTTAAAGGAAGGGTAGGACACGCTGGTGGGAGGAACGGAGAACCTCCATGTTTCTGGGTCAGATGTGCAAAAACTTGGAGGCAGAAGAAAGGAACCTGAGGGCAGGGGGTGGGGTGGCTGATATAGCTGGATTAGTGGGTTTTTGGAGAAGGAGACTGTATTTATGTGAGGTCAAGCCTTGTGGGCTCTGACCAGCTAGCAAGAAGCTTTGAGGACAGTCGTCAAAGGTCATTTTTAATCCCAAGCAATGAAAAGGCAGGGACTGTTACAAGTCCATTGAGAAATACTCAGAAGACAAAAACACATGGGTCCACTCTCCTCTCATCCAAATTGTAGACATCACCCTTTACACTTTTGTATCTTCCTAAATTTCTGGGCACAGTTGATACTCTGTCTCCTTAAATCATAGTTTATACTCTGAGACTGGAGCCTAATCACTTAATCTTTTTCAAATTTAAGGGACATATATGGGTAGCCTGTATCATGAGCACGGGACAGCATGAGCCACTTAAGAAAAAATTCAAGTTCAAATAGTGTCCAAAAACATCCTGGTCTTATCGAAAATTCCCACATTCTCTGGGGAAGCAACAATCTGTAGTGTGTTCTCCAGAGGGATTCTCAGGGTCATCCAGTTCTGATGCTTAAATCAAATAGTCATTTGGCTTCATTCTCTTATGGTTCCTTACACCCTACCCACCCCACCCCCACACCTCCATCGTTCCAAACTGTTCACTCTGTTCACCAAGCCTGTTTCTGTGCCAAACTCTGTAAGTTAAACCTTTGACCTTAGGACTATCCTTCTACAAGACGGGGCTCAGATTAAATCCTCCCTAACTTGTTCTTGTTGTGATCACAGATGTGCTTCTGGATCTGTGTTCCTTTTGTGTGTGATCTCAAGGAGTTGGGGCTGAAAAGTCAGCATTTTTTAGAAAGTAATTGGTTTTTTTATGACATTTTGAACATGATAAATGAGTTTCAGCAAAAACAAATTATTATGAGAAGAAACACAGATAGAAGAATTCACCCCTTGCATGAGGACACTTAGGATAATGAGTGGGGGGTCCAGGACACAGGAGGGTGGAAGGGGACAGGAGTCATGAGCGTTTGAAATGATCTCTGTGAATTTAAAACAAAAACACAGTTGTCTCCTGTCTAAAGTCAGATTGTACTCGGTTGTTTTTAAAAATGAAACCACCAATGGCGAGGATCCTTCTCATGCTAAATTATAAATCACCACTAAAAAATAACATTTAGAAAGAAAGAAAAAGGTTTTAGAAATAGGCAATACATATCATTACCAAAGAATGCATCTTTCCAGAATGATAAGTGTCTTAACTGTGCATTTTTGAGTCTTAACACTGCAAAATACTTATTACTTCCAATTTCTACTAGTTGAGCACAATGGCAGCAACATCAAAAAAGAAGTGACTTTCACAAAAAGGGGACAAGGGAGGAGGTGGCAAGGCTTTGGAACAGGCTGCACATTAAGGATAACAGAAGAATATCAGCCAAGAGTAGGGATCAGTAGGAAGCTGGGTACCTGGGAGGACAATAAGAAGGAGAGGGATGATTGGATCATTTTTGATATTTGATGTGTAAAACATTTTTACTTTTGTGACATTAACGTTTCTTTAAGTACTACGTGACCCATTGCTGTTTCAGGAAGCATAGATATTCCCTTTCACATGTTGGTTGGTAAAATCCCCATTAATCACAGTGGGCTTCTCATCCTTTCAGTATTTCCAGTTGCTCACACAAGTACCAACGTATGCATGTCACTAATGTAACAACAGCTGTTTTTATTGCTGCCGTCATTGTGCTGGAAAAGTACAAACACATTTGCATGGCTTTTCTAAGCAAAACTGTCATTTTCCCTCTTATTAAACCAGTCTTTTGTGATTAGTGGGAACAGTTAAATAGCTGTAGAAATCCGATTAGAAAGAGTAATGTAACCATCTATACAGAGATGCCAGGCCATTTCCCAAGACAGGTCATTAAATTACTTTCTAGAAGAGAGGATTCATGTACCTTCTTTCTCAAGGTACTCATTCAGGGCAATTAAGAAAGTCTTAACCTACTCCTGGATCTTGGGCATTTTTTGAGGTGAGTTATTATGCTTTGAGCAAAACCAGGGAATGTGGTAAAGGAAATTTATTTCTGCATAGTCTTTGGAAGGCATCAGGAGAGGTAAATAAGCAATATGTTTAAATCCTGACCTACCCACATACTAGCCCTGAGACAGACTAACCCTGCAGAGCAAAGCCTTTTTACCCATGGTGGCTCTGGCTTCCTCAACTCACAGCAAGGTAATACCTCATCTTGCTTCTCCTAACTGTGAGGTCACCATCACATTATATACCAAATTTGCTGATTCATAGGAGGGTAAAGATCCTAGACTGAGGGTATTTTAAAATTCTCCCCATGTGGTATACTATTATTTGACAGTAGACTATTTAAAAGTTAAAGAACCATATTGTAAATTCCACAGTCTCTCTCAATCAGATCCCCTCCAGACATTAAGCTGTAATGCCTCAAGCATTAACTTGTCTTCTATGCATTTAGAACAGTGTTGGTTATATATCATTCTTAGGAGAACTGAGATGATAGACACTCAAATTATTATTATTTTTGTCTTCTGTGACTTGGATGAGACACTCAGGTTAAGAAAGGTTGTGCTTCACATAAACACCAAAAATAAATTAACTAACAAATAAATAAATAACAAATACAGTGAAGACAAAGAACTAAGAAACCAGCAATGGAGAAAAATCATATATTAAAAATACACACACACAAAAAAAACCAAAAAACTTGAATCTAAAACAAGGTAAGAAAAAGGAACAACAATAAAATAAAAACAAAGTGGAGAAGTAGAAAATAAATAGCAACCATTTCAATAAAGCCAACCATATCAATAATTACATTAAATGTAAATGGTCTAAACACTACAAAAAATGCAGAGATGGTAAGGCAGTGAAAGAGCAAAATTTAACTATATGCTGTCAGCAAGAAACTCACTTTAAATATAAATATGAAAATAGATTAAAAGTGAAAGATGCAAATAGATTAAAAAGTGAAAGGACAAAGTGACATACTGTGAAAAACAAAATACTATTTGATAAAATGGATTTCAAATTTTAAAAATTCCGTTCATCAAGAAACATCATTATGAAAATATAAAGTTAAGCCACAGAGTGGGAGAAAATACTTGCAATACAAAGGAATTGTATCTAGAATATACAAAAAAAGGTTAACCACTCAAGAATAATACTATACACAACCCATATAAAGATTAACAAAAAAATTTGAACAAATGTTTACAAAAACAAAAATGATATCTGAATGGCTATTAAGTGCACATAAACACAGTCAACCTCATTAGATATCAAAAAAATGTGAACTAACTAAACCCACAGTGAGGTACCAATACTCATTCACCAGAATAGCTGAGATTAAAAAAACTGAAAATAGTAATTGTTGGTGAGCGCAGGAACAACTAGAATAAATGTACATTTCAGGTGGGAATGTTAAATGGTACAACCACTTCTGAAAGCAATTTGACACATTTTGTAGAAAGCTAAATATATGCTTACATTGGAAAGAAAAATTTAATTCCTGGGTATTTTCCCAAGAAAAATAAAAATACATGTCCATACAACAACTTACATAGGATTAGTCATAACAGCATTATTCTTAATAGCTCAAAACCTGAATCAACTTAAATGTCCATCAATGGGTAAATGAATAAACAAACTGTGGGATATCTGATAACAAGTTACTACTCAGCATTAATAAGTAATGGACTGATAATAACAACACAAACAAGTCTCAAAAGCATTATGCTAATCAAAAGAAGCCAGAGTACATATTATATAATTCCATTTAGATGAATTTCTAGAAGAGAGAACTCTAATCTTCAGTTATAAAAATAAGATTGGTGGTTACCTGGGGCCAGGATTAATGAGAGGGACTGACTGCAAAGGAACACTACAGAGGCACTGACTATGAAAAAACTTCTGGGAATAATAAAAATATTCAATATTTTGATTTTGGTAATGATTACATGAATGTATACACTTGTCAAAGTTCCTTGAACTTTACACTTAAAAATAGGTGCATTTTCTAATTTTTTTATTTCAAAGTTTCTTTTTACAGAAATCTCCACTATGATAAGGGTTTGCCTAACTCTTCTTACAGTTTTATAAACTTTTGTGGTATATACTTTGGAAAACTTTTAAAGGAAATGTTTCAGGCAAAAAAAAATGATTCTGAATAGAATTATAGAGAGGTTAATCAACCCATTTTCATTACGAGATGTCCTTATTTATTTCTAATCAAACGTCTTGCCTTACATCTACTATATTTGATGTTGCTCTAGCTGATCAGCTTTATTTTCACTAGTGTTCTCATGGCATGTGTATTTTTTCACCTTTTTACTTTATTTCTGTATTATTATTTTTTTATTATTGATTATGCATATTCGTGGGCTACAAAGCTCACCATCAACACCTGTGCCCAAGATGTGATGGCCAGATCAATACTATCAGCATGCCCATTACCACAAATTGCGATTATTCCCCATGTCCCCCACCCAGTTAATCCTCTCCCCCTCCCCCATCTCCCCACCACCCTAGGTCTATTCTCTCTCTGCAAGTCCAACGCACCACGGTGGTCTTTCTTTCCTTCCTTCTTTAACTCTTAGCTCCCTCTTACGAGTGAGCACATGAGGTATTTTTCCCTCTGTGCTTTTGTTCATATACTCTATAGAACTATACGTATCGACATTTAAAGTGAATCTCTTCTGAACCACATGCAGGGAGTTTGGTTTCTCAATCCCATCTAATAATCTTTGTATTTTAATTTGTCCATTTAATTTTACTATAGCTACTGACAGCTGGTTATAAGTCTATCATCCTCCTACTTCCTTCCTTGTCCATTAATACTTTATTCCTCCTTTTTAAAAAAATAAATCATGTATTTTTATTATTCCACCTTTCTTCTCTAGTAACTTTTTGTACGTGACTGTTATCCTTTTAGTGTTTACTTTGGAGATTAAAATAAGCACCCGAGACTTATTACAGCATATCTTATGTTAGTATCTTTACCGCTTTCCGAACAAGCAAAAATGTTACAACATTTTAATTCCATCTGTCCCTCTTTGGGGGCTACTCACGTATCTCACTTTTGTATATGTTGTAAATTCCTAACCATTACTGTTTTAAGAAGTCAGTACCATAATACTACCAACATATTTGCTTTCTCACGCTCTTTCTGCAGTGCTATGCTTCCATCTGGGATCATTTTCTTTCATAGTTCTTGTAATTTGAGTCTGTTGGAGATTAATTTTATCATCCCGTTTGGGTCTTTAAACACCTTATTTCTCCTTCATTCTTCAATCTGGTCTTTTTTTTTTTTTTTTTAACTTTCTGCCCTTTCAAGATATCTTTCCATTTTCTTCTGGCTAGCATGTTTCCCGTCAGAAAGTCAGCCATCAATATTAACTTTGCTCCTTTAAAATTTTTTCTCAGAACATTTTAAAGATTTTTCTCTTGGAGTATGATTTTCAACAGTTTGATTATCATAGGTTCAGATGCGGTTTTCTTTGTATTTGTCTTAGTCCTTTTCCTGTTGCTTATAACAATGCCTGAACCTTAGTAATTTATTAAGAGACAAAACTTATTTCTTATAGTTCTGGAGGCTGGGAAGCCCAAGAGCATGACACAGGCATTTTGTGGGCCTTGGTGAGGGCTTTTTTGCTGGAGAGGATTCTGCAGAGTCCCAAGGCAGCTCAGAGTATCACATGGTGAGAAGGGTTGAACATGCTAGCTCAGGTCTCTCTTATTATTATTACTATAAAGCCACCGGTCCCACTCCTATGATAATCCATTAATCCATAAATGGCTTAATCCATTCATAAGGTCACAGCCCAATCACCTCTTAAAGACTCCACCTCTCAATACTGTCACATGGGGATTAAGTTTCAACATGAATTTTAGAGGGGACAAACATTCAAATCATATCAGTATTTATTCTAATCAGGATTCACTGAGCTTGAAATTATGAGTTGACTACTTCTCTTCAGTTTTGAAAATTCCTCAGCCATTATCTCTTTATAGGATTCCAATTACACAAAAGTTAGACTTTNGTGGGATCCGAACCCTCGGGCGGGAGCGCCGCCGCGCTTCCCAAGCGGCGCACTTGTCCAGTGCGCCACCGGGCCGGCCCCCCAATCACCTCTTAAAGACTCCACCTCTCAATACTGTCACATGGGGATTAAGTTTCAACATGAGTTTTAGAGGGGACAAATATTCAAATCATATCAGTATTTATTCTAATCAGGATTCACTGAGCTTGAAATTATGAGTTGACTACTTCTCATCACTTTTGAAAATTCCTCAGCCATTATCTCTTTATAGGATTCCAATTACACAAAAGTTAGACTTTTTACTGTTCTGCATGTTCTGTGTGCTGTTTTTTACATTCATTTTTCTCTCTGTGCTTTTTTTGTCTATTGAATATCTTCAAATTCAGTATTCCTAATTTCTATTTTCATTCCAGTGAGTAATTAATTTTAGACATTTCACTAGTTATAGAATGTCTATTTGATTCATATTGGTAGATACCATACCAATCCTAATCATTTTTAAGTCCTTCTCAACAAATTCCAATATCTATATTACCTGTACCCTGCTTTTATTTTTTTCCTCTTGTCAGTCATAATTTCCTGCTTTTTAAAAATATGTCTAGTTACTTTTTGTTTCACACCAGACATTGTGTATCAAAGTCCCATGAAAGCTCCAGGTGATATGTTCCACCAGAGAGAGTACAGCTCTTCATCTGCCGGCAGATTGGACCGATGTGATCAGTCTCCCACTTGTCAGGAACTGAGTTAGGTCAGGGCTGGGTTGCACTTTTAGTAAGACTCAGTCAACCTCTGGCTTGTGCCTAATCCTTAAAGGTGACCCTCCCAGACTTTTAATTCAGAATCTGGAGGATCTCTGTCTTCTCAGCCCTGAAAGAAGTCAGAAGAAGTTTAGTTCTATCTTTTGAAGGTTAGAATCTTATCCTTTAGCTGCTTTGCCCATGCGACTTTAGAGTCTGGCATGAGGGGAAAACCAGTTCTATGTTTGCTGCAAGTCCCATTCCTGCAGCTGGACCAGGAGTGAGTGAAAAATTTCACTTTTTTTCTCACCTAGCACCCCAGCTTCACTACACGGTGCCAGAACTTAAGTGTGCATTTATATTAATACCTAATCAAGGAAACTTTCAACAAGACTTTTCCTTACTACTTTTAACATCACCATA